>NW_027272629.1:0-236305 GCF_040938485.1 Diadema antillarum | reverse complement strand
GAATAAAGATCAGGCAGATGATAGTACAAGAGGTGCACACACTTTGATCCTTGGCAGTTAATACCTAGTTCACACCGACGCCGAATTGATGGCGAATTAAATCGGCGAGCAAAGCGGTGGCAAAGCGTAACAAAGCTTAATTAAAGCGTAAAGACTGTAATAGAGCATGAGAAAGCTTTGAGCAATTCGGGACATTCGGCAAGAGCGCCAACAAATTTTAAACTGTTTAAAAATTTGAGGCGATCTGTCATGAATTGCGTAAAGCGGGGAGAGTATATTAAAGCTTATCAAAGCGTCACAAAGCTTATCAAAATTTTGCTCAAAGCGTAGGAAAGCTTAACAGGGACACCCTGTATAAAACATAATAAAATAGAAAACTGTGGAAAACTTAGTATTCTGAGTTTTTCACAAAGTTTTTTTTCTATTTATTTTTTCATTATATTTCATTTTTTAATTTTATGTTTTATATTTTATTTCCTTTGTTTTATTTTCTTTGTTACAATAAGGGTAATTTATCTCACATATAAAATTGATTTTCTTACTAATCTTTTTAATTAGTAAGAAAATCAATTTGTAATAATAATTTGTAATAATCAATTTAACAAAAAATTGCGTATTTTAAAGATCTTTTATCGCACATATCTAAATTTCAAATTCTACAACTTGATTTCTTTAGATTTTCACTCCTGATTTACTATAGTAGTATTATCTGATTTTTCATGGGGAAAAAATCAATAAAGTCTGTATTTATATTATTTACAAGCAGATGAAATACATAACAACAACAATAACATCAATAATAATAATAACATCTTCATAAGCAGGCCTACACATAATACAGTCAACAGCACCCACTGGATAGATGAAGTATTCTCTGAGATGATCTCTCTGATGTCTGGCATCCACAGTGGCGAGGTTCCCCCTTGCAGGTGGTTGCGGAACATCTTCCCAGTGAGGTCCATCTCTCCAGGCCCCTGGTACGAAGCTGTGCTCTTCATCTTCGTGGTCTACCTCATTGGCTGCCAGCACCACCCTCTTCCTCAGCAGGTTGTGGAGCACCACAGCAGTCTCCACCAAATCTCTGACATTATCTACCTTCTGTTCCAGTGTTCCTAACAGGCACCAGAACCTGTTGGCCAAGATGCCAAAGGCATTCTCCACCACTCTTCTCCCCCTTGAGATCCTGTAGTTGCAGATACTCTGTTCATCTGTCATCCCTCTTCTACTGTATGGCTTCATCATGTAGCTCTTCAGGGCAAAAGCATCGTCACCCAGGATGAAGTTGGGAATATCAGGCTGATTTTCTCCAGGGAGAGGACATGGTGGGGGCAGCCCTATGGACCCATCTTCTAGGCTTTCGAAGAGCTCAGAGTCTGTGAATATCTGGGAGTCAGACATGTGTTCTTTACCTCCCAGCTCAATCCAGATGAACTTGTACTCTGCATCTACAACTGTACCAATGCCAGCAGTGGTATGGAGAAGAGCCCTTTGTAGTTGTGGTAGAGACTGCCTGTGTTTGCTGGCTTCTTAATGGCTATGTGCTTTCCATCCAAGGCACCAATTGAATGGGGGACATTCCATCTCTGTTCAAACTGCTGAGCAAGGGTGCTCCGTGCTTCAGGGGTGGTAGGTATGTTGAAGACCTCATCTTCATATGCCTCTACAATGGCCCTGCACACTTCTGGAATCATCTCTGATATGGTTGAGATACCACATCTGCAACCATATGCCAGTGATCTGTAGTTGTCCCCAGTGGCCAGATGTCTCAAAGGGATTGCCAGTTTGAGGCCAGCTAACCAAGGGTGCCTGTAGTTAGTCTCTTGCTTCTGGATGACTGGTGCCACTCTCTCTAGGATCTCATCGAAAACCTCAGGGGTCACTCTGGTGAAGTTTCTGAAGGCAACAGGGTCCTCTAATCTCAGTTGTGTGTCCAGGAGGCTAGTGTACTGGCCGTACTGCTGTCTTCTTTCTTCAGTGAGCCATGGCCTGGTCCAGCAGCTCCTGATGAATGGTCTTCTCCCTCCTGCTGGTAGTTCAACCTCCTCTTGTCTTTGCTGTTCTTCCTCTCTCTCTCCTCCGCCTCGAGGGCTAGGATGTACATGTAGTTATAGAGCAGGGAGACAAAGGTCATATCTACTTCATAAAATGGTTCATACTCTGATACATCTTCAACTTCCATATCTTGTTCTTCTGCCAAAGATGCAATGATTTCGTGTATCTGCTGCATCTTTATATATGCTCTGGATCAGAGGCGGGATGCTATCGGGATCTCGAAATTTTCCATTGCGTAATAGAGCCTATTAATGCACAAGAGAGCTTGATAATCGTATCAGAGCGTTATTTAAAGCGTGATAAGCGCATCAAAGCTTAATATCAAAGAGTATTAAAGCATATCAAAGCGTGATTTAAAGTGTAACAAATCCTGATCAATCGGCATCAAAGCGTGAAAAGCCGTAGCGATTCGGGAAATGATTTGTCGCCCAAAGCGGGAACGAACTTCGTATCAGAGCGTACTGTATACGCTATATATTTCGCGAGGGTTTTATTTTCGCGAATTTCGCGAGTCGGAAGCTATTCGCGAAATTAACAACACGCGAAAATATTACCTTCCAAAATGAATCCCTTGCCTTGATGATACGAACATTTCAGTACTAATATACCATGTCATGGCTTACCGAACAGATGATACTGGCTAAGCTTGTTTACGTACATATATACGTCCACGTCTACTTACGAATACTGCAGAGAGCCAATCCATTATCGCAAAGGGACCACTCATCAGAAATCTAGCGCGATGGACTTAACCACTTCAAAAATGTTGAATTCTAACTTACTAGTTGGCAGAGTTTGGTAAGTTTTTATTCATGCAGTGTATAACTAGTATCATTCTTATTTGCTAGTTAGTTGAAAATTCACACTTTCTTTGCCACTTCATATTTTCTCTGGTCTCCCAATCGCGAATTTAACCACTCGCGAAAATGTGTGAGAGCGGCAATTCGTGAAAATTTATGTACGCGAAAATTATAGCGTATACAGTATCAGAGCTTATCAGAGCGTAACATATCTGAGGAGATCATGAGATTTTTTGAAAAGTAAACAAAAATGACGCCGAATTGATCTCCGATTTAAAGCGCGACATTCGGCGTCGTTGTGAACATAGCTTAAAGGAAACTAAAGCCTGAATATAAATGTGGACTGAGTGAAGGCAGCAATATTAGCAGGACACATCAGTGAAAGTTTGAGTAAAATCAGATAATGGATTCAAAGTTGTGAATTTCAAAGTTTTGATACTGTCAGTGCTAGATAAGGAGACTTTTTCCTGATGTCTCCATGGACTATAAACTTTGGTCCAGCATAATGAAAGAGCACTTGGCTCACCTCTTTCATAAAGCAGGGGGAATGATAGCATCCTTAAAGGTCCTGTTTACCTTTGGGAGCAGTGAATTAAAAAATGTTTAATTAAGATGTTACATTTATGTGTAGGTCTGTTATATCACAAAACATCGTACCGTATAAAATGTTTGCAATAAATCCTAAAATATAAGGGGATATCAGTATTTTTCTCATTAAACCATAACTGTAGATGGTTTAGTCTGGAAACATTTTTATTAGTTGCTAGTTTCTGGTTGCGCAAAATGCACAAAAATTTCAACACCGCAAAAATTTCCACTTTTATAGTAGATTGTCAGAGTACATCTGGAGTTTAAGTTTATATCATTGTACATGTGCATGGGATTTGGGAGTTATATTTGGGTTCCGGAAAAAAATGTTTTGATTTGTCAAACCTTTCTCATGTGTATAGCCTCGGTGACTCCAACAACTCCTTTCTTTCATATTTTGTGTTTCAGTTATAATCATCATTGTTTTGTACAAGCAAGTAAAGGTTCTCCACTCCCCCAGCCAACCTAATTTTACACAGACTTTCTTTAAGTTCTTTTATTTGTAGTCTTTGCTACAATTTCATGAAGAAACCAAGATGCATGCTGGTTGTTTCTCATGGAGCATAAGATTGTTAATTTGTACATGCATGAGTAAAATCAGACAATGATTATTTCTCTGAGAACAGATATCATTGTCTTCATTTTTGATTACCCACTACGGACATTCCATGATAGGTTATGATAAGGTTTTGGAACAGTGTAACAGTGAACTATTCAGCTGCCCTTTTTATAATAATTTGAAATAGCAGTTGTGATAGTTGGAAAAAGTAGTTGAGTATTAGATGTTTTAGTCCAAATTCATTTATTCAGTACCATCAGTAGCATATTATCATTTATGTGTCATTATTGTCACATCACAAGAGAGTTGTACAATACTGTATGATATGTGCCAACATGATCAAGTTTTACACAGTAGTTGAGTATTATATATTGTAGTCCAAATTCATTTATTCAGTACCATCAGTAGCATATTATCATTTATGTGTCATTATTGTCACAGCACAAGAGAGTTGTACAATACTGTATGATATGCACCAACATGATCAAGTTTTACACAGTCATCCTTCAAATGATTGTCATGGTAATGCCGATGTTTGGGGGGGGGGGGGAGGAGAGAAAGTTCCCAACTAAGGAAACTTTAAAAATCTCTCCAGAGCCAGAATTGACTAGCTAAGTTGTGTTCTGAGGAAGTAGATTGATTACTTGGTTTCAAGCTTATTCATGACAGATCCAGAGATCCAGGGGATGGGGCTGGGAAGGGGGGGGGGGGGGGGCAGGTAGGGCCCGATTCCACATTTTGATCTTCTTTTTAAAAAGGCATGGTCAAATTTTCTACAGACTTGGCAGATGATATTGCCAGTGTGATAGAATATACAAATGAACACCATTTTCCCCTGGAGGGCATCAAAGCACCTCACCCCACCTCTGAACTTTGGTATGTTCTTACATGATATTCTTCAAAAATGTGTAGAAGGTGAACTTGTGATACTCAGGTGAGCACAGGACTCCCAGGTCTCTTGCCATGATCTTAATGTGTAATAAAACAAAGTATCCTCGATTGATAAGAGGGCACTGTTCTGTCTTGTTTCCAGAAAGCTACTGTTCCTGCTGTTTCATTCAAGGACAGGATGAATATACAACCAACCGACCAACCAACCAAACAAACAAACAAACAAATTAAAACAAAACAAAAGAAATACTCAACATACACATTTTCATAATACAGGATTTTTAGTGCTGCCCTATTTTCTTTAAACCAATTATACCCCAAAATTTATAGCTATTCTTGATATTTTCCTCATCATTTTTCTAACACTTAAAATGTACATGTATCTACAATTTGTATTTTGAACGTATCCGGGCAATTACCCCATGAGGGCAATTATCCCCCGGCTAAATACTGGTCAATGGTAATGTTAGAGTAAAGATTAGGCTTAGGCTTAGGGTTAGGAGTTTGGGTTAAGGTTACGATTAGGTTCAGGATATGGACTAGGATTAGGGCCACAGGGAGGGTCCAGGGTGATTGCCCAGGGGTCGCATATAACTGCCCTAGACCCATTTTGAAACCTCTTTGTATTCATTGAACTTACACTGTCACTGCTTGGTAGTATGTACATATTATTTTGACTCCAGTCCTAAACCAGGGATGACATCTCAAATGACTCTGTATCCAGTGAAACAGATATTTTACATCATGATGACCATTATCATTAGTACATGGTAGTTGTATTAGTAGTACCAGAAGTAGTAGTAGTAGTAGTAGTAGTAGTAGTAGTAGTAGTAGTAGCAGTAGTAGTAGTAGTATATGTTATATCTTACATGTACTATTAGCCTTTTTCTGCATTTCCATCCAGTTTTTCTCTAGTTGTCTAGTATTCGCCTCTTTTACATGTCAGATAAGAACACTGGCACGTGATTCCTCATTGACACCGTAGTCCTCTTCATGTCTGTTCCTGCCAGTTTACTTCCCTCATGCTTGTAATTTAGATCTTCCATTTATTGATCATTCAATCTCAATCAGTTTGTTCCTATATCATGAACAAACATCAATAGTCTAGATGTGTATATATTAAATATTTACAGTGTGAGTCATTATGTATATAAGGAAGGGTAATCCTAAAAATTATGTTTTTCTGTGTATGTAGAGTAATCACCAGTAATGAGTTTATGACCGCATGAACGTTTTATGACATTATTTTGTAGATCCTCAGAATACTAGAGAAATAAATGTTTCTGAGATTTGTATGATTTACACCCATCACACAAGACATGATCTTTTAATCTTAGAAGCCAAACCTGCAATCATATCATCTTAATTCCTTGTTTCAGAGGGGTTTTTTTTATAATGCATTTCAACAAATGTAAGAAAGAACATGCCATTTCAGAGTGCATACCCATTTACAAAACGATTCACTTACTTCCTATGTGTGTGTGTGTGTTTGGTTTAATATAGTAATCTGCAATGTGTCAAAATGTCTGTGTTGTTAATTCAAAATGTTTGATCGTAAATTGCAAAGGTTGTTTTATGACTTTCTTACAAATAATTCTACATAGAAATACAAATGCTGTAAATATGGACTATTTACTTTATGTGAATATTTCACACATATGGTAGGACTATTTAGTGATGTGAATATTGTGCTGCTTTTAACTGGTGCAAAAAAAAATGAAAACTTTATGTCAAATAATATTTTGTACATATTGTGATAATGTAGTATGTTGTATTGACAATATCACACAATTTAGAAGGGATGCAGTTTTAGCATCATGTAGAGCATGAGATGTACCAATTTTTCGGGACATTCACATGCAGTGCTTGAGGAGATTTCCACATGTCAAGTAATAGACAAGTAATATCTCACAGATTATGTCATTTGCTGATATTCTTTGCCCTCTGTCTTTCCCGCATTTGGCAGCTTTGGGATCTCTTGACTAGTACAGCAATGAGTTGTGTGATTCACTCACTAATCTTTTCCAAAATAGCAATATTTGAAATATCTTACCTCGCTAAGTTCGGAAATTAAATTGCAACAATATTTCCACCTCCATAGTAGTAGATATTGAGAGCAGCCTCTAAAGTTAATAAACGAAGATGAAGGTGCTAAAGATAACAGCATTGATTGAAGTTAGGCCCCCATCTCACTAGGAAGGTGACCATGGCGATCTGTGACGATTGAACAAATCGTGGCGCGATCGCCGTCCGTCTCCATTTTTTGGCCTCCAAGGCGATTGCACTACGGTTTCTCCACGCTCAACCTGCGCTGTAGGCGATAGCGCAACGATGATAATATGACTCTGCCACGTTGTTGCTGCATTTCCAGGCCGACGAGACACGCTGCTTCTGCGATCGAACCAACTGTGTTGCGATATTCGTACGCTTATCAAGACCTCGCTACAACAGTGATACGATCGGAGCGACAATGATACGTTTACGCCGGGCTCATGCTACGATCTCAAGCGATAGGGGTATAAAATGGGTTTCATGATTGAATTTCTTCAGGCAGATGTCAGTGTCAAACCAACATGGATATGCAGAATATGGTTTTACCCTTATATCTTAGCATTCTAGAACACACCAGTTAGAACCTGATGTGAAATTTCACTATTAGTTAAGTCATCCATTCGATTAAAAGGGTAAAATGAGTATATAATGTTAAAGAACCGGCTTACGAGCAAACTACAAATCGTATCCTACAATGAGACAATTTTATGAAGATATATTTGAAAATATTACAACTTAATTTTTATTATGTTCCACATACTAAGAATGTTGCAATAGGATTGGTCCAGAGCTGATCATGTGATGAAACATAGTTTTGCCCATCACATCACCTGAGAAGAAAAGTTCGTTACACTCTATGTTGATAGTCCCTTTTGTTTCGCTGATCTCCACACAGTCCACATAGTCCTAACGCAAGATGAGTACACGCGAAATAAAAGTGCGTTGCCCTGTGGACTATCATGTGACCTAGGTCACTTGATAGTACACAGTGCAACGCACTTTCACTTCAGTACCGCGCGGTGCGCGCAGCAACTTCATTGTTTTGTCATCTACGCGCACACGTAGCCTAAGCCCTAACGGTTTCAGATGTGGAATAAAATGGGAATTTTTAGGACCCTAGATGTGGAATATAAAGCAAATAATCAACTTTTAGTTTCAGGCAATGAGACAAACTATCACTTCCTCGGCGATCTGAATGTGTACGCTATCTTTCCTCAGCTGCGCTTCGGAAAGATAGCTACATCTAGATCGCCTCGGAAGTGATAGTTTGTCCCATCACCTTCACCAACGTTGATTATTTGCTTACTATCATTGACTTGCAATGGTATATGACAAACAAACAATTTAATAAACAAAGTAGATACGTACTGAGTGTACGTTGAAAAATTAATTTTATACGTTTTTCTCCATGTCCACCTTCCTGGTCTGTGCATCACTTTCTATCGTTCATGGTTGGTTCCTGTTACGTAATACTGTAAAAAGTGGTAATTTTCATGGGCGATGGGAGCTGCTTTTGATGCGCTTGAGTTACGCTTTGCACAATGCTACCCCATCAAAGCTACGAATGTGGCACTTTTAATGCGCTTGTGAGGCGATGGTAATACGCTCTAAAACCACGGCGATCGGTCGCGACCTCGCTACGGAAGTTTTGGACATGTTCAAAACTTCCGTAGCGAAGTCGCCGACCATGGTGATGGTGGCGATCCTCCGCGCTTCTGAACCGCTCAAGATACGATGGAGAAGATTTAAAGCGATCAAGCCACGATCTGCCACGCTTTGCCGATTTTTGATGATCGTAGCGGAATCGCCGTCTAGTGAGATGGGGTGATTATACATGATTTAATAATCAATGTTATTAAATCATACCGATTCACAAGATCATGATGTAAAACACCTAGGAAACTTTAAATAACTTTGAATACTCAGATTACCTAAATTTACAGGATTTTTTGTTGTAGTATGTGCAGGTCAAATTCTTTATTGTATTTCAATTCTCAGAAAGCAACAGCATTTGATCTTATTCAGGATTCCCACATTTTAAGATGAAGACATTTTGACGTTTTTGTTTTGTTTTGTTTTTTAGCCACAAATGATTTCGGTGAAGTGACCTACAAATAAAGGCATTTCTTCAACACGTTGAAGTGCCATGTTATGTAATGTATCATTATTGAAAGAAACAAATAGAATAATGAACTAATAATAAAGAACTTTAATAGGGAAATTCTTCTTTTTGAAAGAACAGTGTGGGGAATATTTGAGAGTTGTAGTGTTCTCTTTTTTAATAAGATGACAGTGTAGTTTTACATGCATGAATAAAGTTGGTAGATTTCAAAGGTCCTGTTTACCTTTGGGAGCAGTGATTTAAAAAATGTTCAAGATTTCACATTTCATGCATATGTGTTTCTATCCCTAACTCACATTTTAGAACAATTTTAAAGCACTAATGCTTGGTTTTTGTTTCATCTGCAAATGGTAAATTATGTCTTTAGCTGATATTGCCATCACCAACATACCAAGGCTTGATGACTGCTAACTGTAACTGCATGTAAAGCATGATGGCTTATGTCATATCAGTGACTGAAAAACCCAAATATAGTAAACAAGAATGCAGAATGCATGTACATGTACTTTGTATATTATATGGAGGATTTGGTGCATGAATATAGTTCCAATGCCTGCAGATACATGTATATATAATTAGCATCTTTATTCATAAATTTGTCAAACACACATATATGTAACATTTTTCCTGATATGTTTGGAACACAGGTTCTGGTAATTACACATAAATACCCAAATACAAGTGCTTATAGAAGCTAGAGCTTTATGCATTGCAGAATGTACATGTCGAATAGGGGGGGGGGGGGGGGGATTCCATTGTGTACATATGTTGCTCTGTTCATTCAAATGCAAAAAAAAAAAAAAAAGCAAACAATACAGAAGTTGTAAATGCAGTTAATTTCTTTTACTTTAAAGGGATTGTACAGTACTGGTTGAGGTAGGGATTCATGTTTTGAACATTTTTAAGTGAGATAATGAAAAGCCTCTTTGAAATGAAAAGCTCTTTGACATCTCATAGAATGGTTTCTGAATACCTCACAAAACATTAAAAGCCAAATCTTCACCTCGACCAGAACTGTACACACCCTTTAATGCTGTACATTTTTATTCAATAAACATCTTATTATTACAAATGACCATTAGAAAAACATTTTGTACGTAAGATTATGTGAATGCTAGATTTCATTAATCATTTGAATCACATTGCTGTTGTGAAGTTGGAAATGAAGAGCCTTGTGGACCATGTATATGTCATGATTTACTTTGGGCTCTTTATGATCAAAGGAAGGGAAAGCAAGTGGCTTTAAGGGAGTGCAGGCAGAGGACTTAAAGACCAAGAGAGTGCGACTCTACCAAGTTAAAGGAACAAACGAATTCAACACGAGGGCAGTTGAAGTAAGTATGGGTTGGATAAAGCAGCAACATCTGTTGCACTTGTATTGATCAACATAAGTCGTCTATCTGAATTAAGGCATGTACACTTTAGTACTAATGTAGATGTCAAATTTGATGTGAATATCCTCATTCCCAATGTCAAATGTAACAACCATTTTTTTCTCGTATTGTAGGATTACCAAGGTAAAGATTCTGTAATGGCATCTACATGTACAGAGATTGAAATTCTGCTAGTATTAATGTGTGTGTGTGTGTATGTCAGAAAATGCTCCTTGACACATTGAATGGGAACAGAGCCTTAACCAGAAGAATAATCAGTGGAGAGGCAAGAAATGCTGAGAAAGATATCTTAATTCTAAAGGACTGTAGTAGGATAAAGTATCATGACTGAACAGACCCATCTGATGAGTTGCTATATGATGGCGTCCACTGTTTTTAGGCTGCTCTGTTTGATGATTTGTTCTATTTTAAACAAATATATTTATCAAGAGGTTCTTTCAGGCAGGTAGAAACCCAAAACCCAATAAAAAACACAGTTGGTACATTACATGTATACCTCAAGGTGTTGCATGGTTTGCTCCACTTTGTGAGGACATGCTCCATCTCCTTCAGGGATGGTTTGTTTTTTGTAAGTGTGTATGTAGGAAGTATAAAACTCTGTACAGAAAGAGACAATATTTCACTTTCTATGACACTTTGTTATTAATAATGTAAAACTCTTGTAGGTGATTCTTATGATATTTTTTTTTTCAAGTAACAATTTGTAAAAATAAAAAAATAAAAACACCATTTGTTCCTTTGCACTGTGGCTGTCATCACTTAACAGGTTCAAGCAACAGCTCAATCGCTCAACTCGAATGACATTTTTGTAGTAAAATCGCCTAAGCACCTCTACATCTGGGCTGGCAAGGTAAGAGTACCAAAGAGATGTGCATTTAAAACATTTGTCTGAAGCTTTAAATGTAGGTAAATTTTGAGAAATTTGCAAGTTTGAAAGAGTGAAAGGTAATAACTGTAACAGTACTGTATACTTAGAGTAATTGCCCACTAAAGATATTTTTGTGAAATGAAAGCTTTCAGTGTACTTAGTGTATGACCGGTACCTTCATCACATCAAATGCCCTGACTGCACATTACTAATATGACACTTATGTATCAACAAATTGCTATGACGTGATTGGAAGAGTGATAGTCATATCTTAAAAAAAAAACAACCAACAACAACTAGAGGCATGCTTGGACCCACAGTTATAAATGCTGAGAAACCCCATGAAAAATTCAGGGAAAGTGATTTTGTTTTAAAAAAAGTTCATGCCAGATGAAAAAGTATTCAACAGATTATCTTTTTTTTTTTCTTTAAAATGTATGGTAATTGAAATCCCGGTTATCTTGTACTTTAATGTTTGCCACATCATCTTTCCATTCTGTACTCTCTCAATGTTCATATTTTTCTGTTATATTTCTGTGGAGTTCGTTTTCCTTCAACATTCTGTGCTTTTTTACCATTTCAAAAGGCACATCTAATATATTAATTTTCTGCCATCCCAGGGGGGCAGTGGTGATGAACGAGAACTTGGAAAGAAAGTTGCCAAGGTGCTTGAACCAAAGAGGTAAGAGTTGATGATAAAAACTGTGAATAAAGAGCAAAGACATGTACATGTAAATGAATGGGGAGCTGTCTGCTATTAAAGCTCCATTTGAATTGGTTGTTACCTACAAGCAATAGATTCAAGAAAGTTGACTGTTTTCTTCTTAAATGCATGTGCACAAAATAAAGAGAAGAGAACACTGATGGACTGATATTGTTTGTCATTTTTGTCTTGGCAGTGCTTACACCCTGGTCCCAGAAGGCAGTGAGCCAGCCGAGTTCTGGGAAGCTCTTGGAGGCAAGCAGGAATATGCATCAAACCCAAAATTACAGGTAGGACTTGGTTTTGCCTGTCAGCAACTATTAACTCTTTATGTGCCATGTTCACACGCCCCACTCAGTCCACGGCGTGCCAACTTCGCATATTCCGCTCAAACGCACTAATCCGCTTAAACCGATCGATAAACCGCCTAATCCCGCGGTACAATGAAAGATTTTCTCGCACTTTTGTTCCTTTTACGTACAGTTTGCATTCTATGTGGTGATTGACTATCAAGCGGTGTTCCCAACTAAATTTGCGTGTAAATTCTAAGTTTCTCTCACAGTTTCATGTGCAAAAGTCATGTCTTTACTGTAATGTAGCAACTGGTCATTAAAAAATAGATAGAAATAGATTTGTCATACAATTTATATCAAAGCAAAGCTTTGCTCACTGTTATGTCCAGCTTAACAGAAATTTGTAGAAGTTATATAGATTGGAAAAACAGAATTCTTTCTCAAAGCATGACTGCCTTCGTGTCTCAGAATAACATGGCACACAGGGGGTTTCCACCATGGCAAATAAAGAGTTAAACCATTTTGCTGCCTGGCACATTACTGCTATGGGGGATATGTTCTACCTTACTGAAGAAATGTCACACGACAGTACTGTAACAACAAGCAGGTGGACTGGGATATGAGGCTTTTTTCGATTCCGTTTGCTTTATGTGATGGCACTAGGTGAGGGCTTCAAAACTTCTACACAGAATTTTGACCTTTGACTTCTTTGACCTTTGACCTTTATTTTTGACCTATATTGTACATTGGCTACAAAATGCTACTCCTTCGCCATTTCTAACCCGATTTCGATTCCGTTTGCTTTATGTGATGGCAATAGGTGAGGGCTTCAAAACTTCTACACAGAATTTTGACCTTTGACTTCTTTGACCTTTGACCTTGATCGTTTTACCTTTATTGTACATTTTGCTACTAAATGCTACTTCCGGTGGGGACATATATTACGCACTGCGTAATTTCTACTTTTTCTTGTTTTTTTTATACTAAGGAAGTATAAAGAAGATCATGCCTTCACACTGAGAAACAGTCCCATTTAAAATATCATTATAGTCGGAGAAATGTCTTAAGCACAAAATTGTAGAAGTGCAGTTTACAATCACGTCAGATATACTTTCACCCACCTGGTTGATATTTTGTTGTTGTATAATTAAGTTTAATCCTGCAGAGACATGAAATACATTTATTTGTAGCTCAAATTTATGGCAGTGCAGGATGGTATTCAAATGCAATGTAAATAGGTATATGCTGATGATGCTTGGAAATACAATAAGTGCTTTACTCTAGTCACATGTCCTACAGTGAATTTCAAAAGTGAAGAAAATCAGTAAGAAACAGATGTGTGGAAAACAAAATAAGTTTTCTTTACTTGTTCGGACATATTTGCCCTATTTCACAAAGTACTTGAACTGTACGTCATATTATGTATTGACAAGTCCAGTGCTATAAAAGCAGTTGCAAAAATAAGCATACCTTACATACATGTACATGTATGTGATTGGAAGTTTGTTGGCACATGCTATTATGTCACATGCAATTACATGTTGATCAAAATTGATACATAATGCATGGATTTGACTTGCCCTCAACATAGTGTAGGCCATTGAGGATGGCTTGTATTATTGAGCACTATATGCACAATGTTTGTTTATTCAATTTCAAGATGTACATTCATTAATTCCTTCTTCAATTATAAAGTTCAAGGATTGTTTGTTTATATTACAGGAGGAAACACTAACAAACCCACCAAGACTGTTCCAGTGCTCTAATGCCTCAGGAAACTTCCGTGTGGAAGAAATCAACAACTTCACTCAACAAGACCTCATTGAGGATGATGTCATGCTTCTTGATACGTACAATGAGGTAATTTTTTTTTTTTTTTTTTTTTTATGTCACGGAAAAGGATAACATACTAGATAGAGCTTGCATGTTATTCATGAGAAAAAAAAAACTCCTCCAATGACCTCAGGGAATATTGAAGAAAACATTGCTATCATGACACTTAAATGCATTGTATGCATTACGTACATATTATTTTCAAGATTCTTCTACTTGTCTACTGTACATTGCACAGATTTGCTCCGGCCTATCTTCAAAATAAAGGGAAATCTTTCTCTGGCCCAGGTATGCTAAATGAAATGTAAATACACTGAAAAGTATTCAGGCAAAATCACCCAATGTTAAAGGTCAGATGTCACTGCACTTATGCTAAGAATCTTGTCTTTAAAAGCTTATACACATAACTTCACTTGTGAAATTGGGTGATTTAATAGCTGAAAATAATGACATTGGGTGCTAATTTGTTCCTGGATTGCTGGGCTGAGAGGTTAAAGCTCAAAGGCCATACAAATATCACCACACTCTAATTTCCACAGAGGAAGTCTGCTTATGATAACATTTTTGTAGAGGATAGAAAGAAATTAGAAATGCAGTCAACTTCTTCTAAGTCAAATCCAGAGGATCTGAGGAAAATCCTCCAACTTATGTGAATTTTTACTTATTCACTAGAATTTACCCGTTCCATACGGGAACCTGGTTTCCCGTGGGGGCAACTGATATACAACGTACGGGAACCTGGTATGCATGTACCAGGTTCCCAACATGAAGACAAGTATGCCTGCATTCTTGGTCTAAATTCATGTTTAGTTATGTTATACTGCCCAGAAAAATGGCTTAGATAAAAGTTTATTCTATCAGCATTTGTTCTCTTTTTCTAGGAAAGCTGCATATATCATAATATTATTTACCTTTTTTCCAATTTAGTTTGCGCTTGTTTTGCTATAAAACTCATATGAACATGTACAATTGTACATAGCGATCAAGGCTGAGCTCAGTTGATTTCTGTGTTCGCTGACCCCCTTCAGTTGCCTCATTTTATATATAACAAAAGAGTCTGTGAGCCCATCAGTGCGAACTCTATTCAGACCTCACACCCGCTCAATATTTTCATTGTTTGATGGCACATTTCGTTGACTGTAGAAAGGGGATACATGTACCACTTGACTGCTTTCGCACAGGTGGATTACAAACCTTACCGTTTTCTGTTGATGGGCAAAAAGAATCACGTTTGGGGGCATTCAAAGCTCCCAGCAAATTACGGGAGGAATGGGTTAACACATGTTCATATTTATCGGGCATAGCATTTTTCTTCAACTTAGCCAATTTTGTTGACTTGTGCAAAGTCGACTTATGCAAGGTTGACTGTAAATCCTCATCAAGGCAGTGAAAGTCAAGATCCAAGTATAAAACTTCTCCTCTATAATACATTATCAGGATTTCACCAGGCTTGATAGGAACCATACTGAAGGAATCATCCTGAAGGGTAGAGAATATAGAGTTATTATACCCCCGCGTACACCAAGTGCAAATGTATAAGGGGGATCAGCATGTGGTCAGGCAGCCGGTCGGGCGGTCCGTTGTAAATCTTGCGTCATGAACTCCTCCTAAAGTTTTGAAGCAATTAAGATGAAACTTAGGGTACATGATGACATTGAGGTGTAGATGTGCAAGACATATATATACACTGGACAGCAAAAGAAAGTACCCACTTCTGTCAAAGGCCACACACAAAAAATTCACCCCCTAGAAATTTTTATATACAATTTTTGTACACAGGTGTGCTACAATGCCCCTTACTTATCACATGCACATAAGCAAGTGAATGTCTTCATAACAAAGAAGAACTTGACATGCACAGCCATCTTGGTCATTGAATCAAAAGTCCCACACAACAGCACTTTTTACCATGCAAAAATGGCCACTGAATGGATAACATTTTTAAAACAACCAATATGTCAATGTGAACACCTGTTTTGTCAAAATGATGTTAAGGAGTGTATTCTGTATTTAAGTGATGCTATCCTTCCTGATTATGCTAATTCTCAGAATAAAATCAGTTAGCTCTTTAGACTTGGACATTACTTTACTCTGGTCTAAGCAAGCTTCCATCAGGAAAATCATGTCACGTCTTGTAAGGCTTGTAAGGCTCATTCTGTTACATTTTTGTGACTTTTGATTCAGTAACCAAGATGCTGTGCATGTCATTTTTTTCTTTGTAATAAAGATAATCACTTGCTATTGGGTATGTGATTACTAATGGATATTGCAGCATACCTGTGTACAATTTTTTTTAAAATTTCTAGGTGGTGAATTTTTGTGTGCAGTCTTTGAAGAAGTGGTTACTTTCTTTTGCTGTCCAGTGTATATATATATATACATTTATATATTTCTCTTTTTTTGTCAGAGGAAGCGATGACATGGTACAGGTGTAACCACAATTTTCCCAAACCTTGGAGCAAACTACTTCCACTGTACTTAAGCAATTTATTTAAAATTTGGTATGTACAGATGTATACTGATCTATAAGTGTAGTCATTCAAGACACTCTTTGTGTGTGTACCCGGCAAGGCATTGCCATGGTAACTGCGTATTTTCTTGAAAATCTTGTGGAGTGAATAACTTAGTCATTTTTGAAGCAATAGAAATCAAATTTGTTGGGGCATTATGGCATTGAGGTGTGGATGTGGAAAACATGTTTTTTTTTGTGTTTGTCAGACAAAGCATTGCCATGGTAACCACAATTTTACTAAAACCTTGTGGAGCAAATGACTTCCACAGTATTTATGCAATTTATTTCAAATTTGGTATGTATAATGACCTAAGGTGAAGTTATGCAAGACACTCTTTGTCTTTGTACCCAACAAAGGCGTTGCCATGGTAACCATACATTTTTGTATCAAACTGAAGCATTTTAGCTATTAAGGTCACATTTGGTGTGTATGAAGATCTATAGGTGTATTTGTGCAAAATGCCCTTTGTGTTTATACCCGACAACCCTGGTTCAATTATTTTTCATAGGAGTCTGAGCTACTGGAGTGGGGGTATTAATCACCTTCAGTGATAGTTCTAGTTCAGAAGGTACATGTGGTCCGGATGAGAGCCTTGGTGCAGGGTTAATAAGGATAGGGACACTGTAAATTTAAGTCATCATCTCTCTATTCTGTAGACAACCTTTATAGGACGAGTATTCAAATAATGACTTAGAACTACCACTTGGCAGTTGCGTAAAAGTTGAATTCATTTTGAAGCTCAGATAAGCGTTAAAGCTCCCTGTGGGTTCTTGTCTTCCGTTAATTTTGAGTGTGCATGCCACATATCATGTCATTCCTACCTGTTGTCCTTGATGTTTTGCATGTTTGGTATGACTTTGCCTTGCCTTGTATGTGTCTGTATTGAGGAATTTTGTAAAGGGGGGTGGCGCAAAAAATATATCTGGTGCCACTTCCGGGTTTAATCAGCTGACAAGCCCCCCCCCCCCCCCAAAAAAAAAAAAAAGGCTTCAGCGCAATTTTCTGGTGCCAATACAGTAAAAAATCAAAGGGGGGCTTTATTCTTTTTTTAAATTTATTTTGTTTAAAGAGAAATTAAAGGGGGCATGTGTCCCCCCCCCCCCCCCCCGATCCGCCACTGTCTATGAAATGAATTGAGTAAATTAACCAATAATATGTTTTTTTGCCTCTCCAAGCTCTACATCTGGATTGGCCAAGGTGCAAATGATGAAGAGAAGAAGCAAGTCCTAACCACAGCAACGGTATGAAATTAAGACTTTGTCTCCTTTGCTGGCAACAAGATTTTTCTTGTGCACTTGAATGTGATGAATTCATAGAAATGCATTATATGTACCTACTTTTCCATAAACAAAAGATAGCTGTACATTAGCTCAATGGGAGGTTACTGTTGTATAATACAAATGTATATATTAAATGTAATTGGTATGAGGCTATAGTCAATGCCAATATCCCAAGACTTTTGCGGCTATAATTATACCTCTCAGAATGTTTGATACACACTGACTGTCAGTGTGTGTAAATATTCTAACCAGTCAAGTCCTCAGACTTGACCAAACATTGGTTAAAGAGATGGTATAGTACTGGTTGAGATGAGGATTCAGCTTTTAACTTTTTGCGAGATACTTAGAAACCACTTGTTAACCGAATGTTAAAGAGCATACAATTCTAAAGGAATTCAAAGTTCATTTGATGAAAATCAGGTTTGAAATGGCTGAGATATCTAGAAACAAAGTAAAACAAAGCGATTCTAATAAAAGGTGGGTCCCACCTTTTATTAAGATCGCTTTGTTTTGGATATCTCAGCTATTTCAAATCTAATTTTTCTCAAATAAACTTTGAATTCCTCTTAGAATTATATGTGACCCGCTACAACAATAGGATCTGAAAGTTGGGGGAGGTCGATTTTCCAAAAATGACATGACATTATTCCCTTACTCTTCCACTTTCATTTCATATATAATACGGCTTATAAAACTACTCGGTTGTGGAGATATCAATGATTTTATCAGAGCATGTCAAATGGTTTTTAGGAAATCAGCATTTCGAGTAAACTGCCTTCAAAGTTTTCCTTCCGACGCAGTCTTGATTAGGGGAGGCAAGGCAGTTTTCACCTCTTGACAATAGAAGGTATGCTCATAGCAACCTTCGCGATGTTCATTCAAGCTTAGCGCCAGCAGTCTGTGCATGACCAATCAGTAATCAGGATGCCACACACTGACCAATGAGATCACTCCCTCGTTGCTAGGGGTGGAGTCTATCTGCGGCACTATATCCAAATCTTCAGACACGTTTCTATTCCGAAGAAAGTCTTCATATTGTGGCCCAGAAAACTGATAATTTCTTGCCTTTCCTTTGATCATTTAGCTTCAAAATTTCGGCAGATGGTAGATGATACATAAGACTACAAAATTATGCCAAAATCAGAAATCTGATGATTTTGACCAGTTTTGATGATGTGATTTCAAACCTGATTTTCTCGGCTCAGCTGTCAGCGACTTTTAGATCCTTTTGTTGTGGTGGGTCACATATGCTCTTTCATATTTCACAAGAGGTTTCTGATTTTCTAAAAAAGAATCGTGATAAAAAAAATGTTGGAAACCTGAAGCCCTATCTCAACCAAAACTGTACCATCCCTGAAGTTGCTGCAGTTTCCTGTCAATTATTGAAAATATGTCCTTTAACTTCGATATTCATACTTCCTGTGATTAGCCCAAGGAGTCTACACATCACTCTACCATTCTTTATAACACTGTGTTTACAATGAAATGGCATCAGTGGAGACACTTTTTTAGTTATTTTCATGGGCTCCAGAGTGTGTGAAATGTAGGCAAGAGTTCAATTGTCTGTGTATCGAATAAAGGTTGATCCATTTTCCTGCTCCATCACCTGCAGAAATAGGTCTACCCAGGATTTTTTCAAGGGGGTTGTTAAGTTTGAGGTATGGAGGCACTGCAGCAGTAGCCACCCCCATCCAAGCAGAGAAAAAATGATAACTGTAAAAGTGGAAATTTTCGCGGTGTTGAAATTTTCGCGCATTTCGCGCAACCAGAAACTAGCGAAAATAAAAGCCCGCGAATATTTTTGCTTGCCATATGTTCCTGTGCGTGCCGTCTTGATTCCGCGGAATTAAAAACACGCGAAACTCTTCTGACCCGGCAAATCGCGAAAAATGAGTCGCGCGAAAATATCCACTTCTACAGTACTGTAAAACACAATATATTCGCGGCATGAAAATTTAGCGAATTGGAGCCGATGGCGTTTCTCGCGGCATGAAATTTTTGCGAATTGCCACTGGTGTAAAATGCATATTGTGTAGGCAAGAACTTTCATGTGCATTTTAATTTCGCAGATGTTGCCACTCGCGAAATTCGCGAAATCAAAATGCACGCGAACATTCCTCGTTTTACAGTATTTGTGCATATGGTACACATATGCCAGCAGAACACCAAAGCAATTGAATAGTACGTAAATAATTGTGTTTTAGGAAAATCATTGAATTAGATTTTAATCAAATACTAAAGGCTTGCGTGGTATTAGTAGATAGGCAAGTTTTGTTCTGTTTATTTTTTTCCAGATATATTTTGTGTATCACTGTTTGAGTAATAGTACAGCCAATAACATTGCAACTCCGTGGAGGTAAGAGGACAGTATGGTGTACTAATGGCTCATTTTTAATGTGTTCCACAGGAATACCTGAAAACAGACCCAAGTGGCCGTGACCTAACGTCCACACAACTCATCAGGGTCAAGCAAAGTTATGAACCACTGACCTTCACTGGTTGGTTCATGGCATGGGACCACAGCTACTTTCAGGTCAGATATATACCTTTCCCAAGATGTCTTCATTTATAAATTGATTTCCCTTTTGTCTTTGCTCTTTGTAGCTCCAAATACTGCTTTACTCATACAGTTATTGAATTGTTATAAAATTACCTTCTGTATGATGGCAAAACAGAAATAAAATTGTAAAAATTTTTATTTTGAAATGTAATTGATGTAGGGTTAAAGTGAAAGACACTGTACTTCTGCCAAAAAGATTATTTCTAGTCATATCTCTAGCAAGGAGTGTCCAACTGTGATGTAAATTGATGGACAGGTCAAAAGTACATTAACTCAGAAGCATGTCAGTGTGATTACTGATCGAACCACTTTTATTACAGTCAATTGGAACATTACAATTGTAGGTGTATTGCGCTTAAGTTTTAAGCAAAAAGATGAACTAACAAACAAGCAAAAGTGGTGAATATAAAAAGTGTTTTATGCTGAGTCTGGTGCAAATGATAACAATGTTGATATTTACCGTGTCCTGTAAAACTGTCACAAATAATAAAATATCAGATTTGACATCAATTATGAAATTTCATTCCTGTTGTCATGTATGCTGTGTATTCTTTTTCTGCAACCTGACCTGGTCCAATTCATTTTTGTTTTGTTGTATTGCGATATGAATGTATCATATACATTTTAGAATGTGTGTAATATTTGATTATTAATGATAATTATTGCCATTGTAAGTTGATAAATGATCTCTATGAATCATGGAAGCCATGACCTGAGTGTCTCTTCTTTGTCCTTTGTTCTAATCTGGTATGCCTAATGTTTACCTACATGTACTTCTTTGTGTATGTCCTGCTGCTCTTGGCTTGTTTTCATTTTTGGGAGGGGCAATTTTACTAATGTGCAAGTGGTTTCACAGAGAGGACGCGTAAGTGCAAAAAATAAACTTCAGTTTGATATACAACATGGGAAGTTGTGGAACCCACCAGCCATACTCATGAAAGGTACTCAAGGGTAGTATGGATTAGCACCTTGGTGTACTTTGTGTCCTGGACATTTATTAGTCACATACATGCTGCAAAGATGTGATTTTCCATTCTGTTTATCATTTTCTGATTTTTTTATGTGTAGTTGTTAAAGCTACTGGACATGGTTATATTTCTCTGTTGATTGAAAAGGTATATAGTATATAAGGTAAATAAATATTGGTAGAAACAAAGACTGGGTGGAATGTGTTTACATATTGTAGAAGTGGGATAGAAACACTTTTTCCTCTAGAGGTGCTATGCATAGGACCTTGATTGTGTGTTATAAATTGACAGTCATTTGATTGATTGAAAGAACGATATTCATACAGAATCTTTTTTTAGTTTTTTTCTTTTTTTTTACACCTAGAAATTTGCAGGTAGTGTTTTATGTAATTTTCATGGACTACAGGGGTCACTTCCTTGTAACTTGTTTTATTATCTTTTAGTGCCTTCCCTTCTGAGCTTAAATAAGGTTTAGAAAATGCATGGTATGACTCTCAAGATAATCAGTTTTCTTCAAGGCCCCACACTTATAAGGAACAAAATAATCAGCGGATTTGTTCATGACAAAATTGTGTACTTCATGACTATACCAGTGAAAAAGAATGAGTCTGCATCTTTCTCAAGGTAGTTGACAAAATAGAAGCAAGGATGTAATATAAATGATTCCCCTATTCTCAATTTCCAGTATACTTTTATAGAGCATTTGATATTAATGTCAGATGAATGCATATGTTGTGTGCAATAACAGACCATTAAACAGCAATAAAGGGAAAATTGCTTTAAAAATAATGCATTAAGGTTCATTGTGGTTAACTCACTTGAAGTACTACCATTTGGTGAAACAGTTTCATTTGAAGGACTTACTTCCCAGATTTCTACTCACTGTTTTTTGTTTTGTTTTTTATTTTGTTTGTTTTTTGTTTTCTACATGTAGACATTCATAATCAGACACTTGATAGAATATGATAAGAAACTTACCCTTCATTTGAGAGGTGGTGATTAGTATTTGGAAAGGTTTTGATATTGTGAGAACACATTGCATGTTTTAATTGTTGTTTATGATTTGCCACTGATCATTTCTCATAAACTTTCTTTTGTGTACATTGATTTGTTTTGACACATTTTTCTTTCACACATTGATTGAGTTTGTGTTATCTACAGCGTGACATTATGACCAGACTTTTGATTCCTTCTCTTTACAATTCATCTAAAAGTTTGTCTCTGTGATCTTATTCTGATTCATAGAAATTACAAAAAAAAAGGAATTTTGTTGGACCTGAATATGAAATAATGAAGCTGTTGTGACTTATGATGCATGATCATTCTGTATATCCTAATAATACCAACTATCACAATATTCTGGTAGAAATTTGTATGTCAAGATTTTCACATCTTTGTATTTCAGAGCTGGAAGAATGAAAGGCAATGTGCAGAGTTATAGATCAGATCAGATTCCAGTCTATCAGATGCATTTTCTCTTGATAACTATACCTACATAGTATGGTCATTCAAAAACATATCCTGAATATCACAGCTTTTAGCAGTACACAGAGAATTTAGAAGTTTTAGAAGCCACCAACATTACACAAAAATCATGTGTGCGCAGTTAATGATAACACCACCCCCAGTGAACATACATTTTAGTTAGATGTGCCGTCTCTGGATAAGTATCCCAGAAGTGGATGTAGAATGCAGTCTGACAGCTCCAGATATTGAATTTGCAGGATGTAACTCATCATATAATCAATTTTGTTTGTTTTTATTGTGAATTTGCTGAGTAGTCTAATGGCATTTTATGTTCTACGTATAACACATTATCTCATTCAGAACATACAAACAGAAGAGCAGATGAGACAAGAGATGGCCAAGCAGAATGCGGCTGTTGTCATTGATCTGGTGAGAGTCAGGACATTTTCCTGCAGTTTTCCTGTCTTCACTTGTCAATGCTATAACATATGATTCACATGAGGTGTACATTTGTTGATATTTAATGCAAAAGTTAATGTTTGTGTTATGATTATTTTAAGATGGAATAATTGTTTATTCAGTTCTGTAAAATGCTGGTATGGTTTCCTCCTACAGTCCTACTGAAGCCCATTTTTGCTGATAAGTAGAATAATTTAGCCATTTGATTTACTGGTCATTTTTTTATGCCTCCGCCACGAAGTGTCGCCGGAGGCATTACATACGTTTTCGGGTTGTGAGTCCATCCGTCCTGCCGTCCGTAATCAATTTTGTGGACAGCGTAACTCAAAAACTGTTTTAGTTATCGTTATGTAACTTGGCATGTATATGTATGAGTAGACGAAGTTGTTCCTATCAACTTTTGAGTGCACATGCTCAAGGTACAAAGGTCAAAAGGTCAAGGTCGAATGCTCAAAATTTCACTTTTTCCCCCATATCTATGCAATGCCCAAAGGTATTTTCTTGAAACTTAGTGTATACATATACTACCAAATAAAGATTCTCCAGAGAGAGTTTTGGGTCATGAAGTCAAAGGTCGAGTGAAAATGTTAAAATTTCACTGTTTTCTCCATATCTCGCAAATAGTTCAAGATGTCTTCATAGAACTTAGTACATAAGCATGTACTGACTGGCAGTGATTATCTAGGGAATTTGGAAGTCAAGGGTCAAAGGTCAAGGTCAACTCCTCAAAATTTCACTATTTCCCTCATATTTATGCAATGCCTAAAGAATTTTTCTTGAAACTTAATGTATACATGTATTACCCAATAGAGATTCTCTGGGAAGTTTCTTGCCCAAAGGTCAGAGGTCAAGTGAAAGTGCTAAATTTCACTTCTTCCTCCATATCTCAAAAGTGACTCAAGGTATCATGAAACTTAGTAATATTTATGCGTGTTCCTCCTGACAGTGATTCTCTTGGGAATTTTAGGGTCATAGGGTCAAAGGCCAGGTGAAAATGCTAACATTTTGCTATTTAATACCAAAAGTATACTTTTTTTCCATGCCCTGAAAATTACTCAATGTACAAACTTATAAATTAGGGTCAAAAGTCAAGTAAAAATCATCAAATCCCCAAATACCTGCACTCTAACCCTAGCCATTCATCCAATCAAATCTAGTTCAAGGAAAGTGAACATTCAACACATTTTTGACAAACCTGTCATTTTAATATGTCAATAAAACTGTCATCACACATTGTCGAGACATTGTACTATAGACCTATTAGAACCATGCATTATGGCGGAGTATACCAGTCACCATAGCGACATTTCTAGTTTTATAGTACTTCTTTGATTTTCCCTCTTTACTGCTAGGGTGTAAACATTTTATCTGATCCACTCTTACATTGAATGTCATATCCTGATGAAGTATGCTGGAATATGAAAATTTACAGCAAGGGAAAATATGTTACGCTTTGTGTTACCATATTTTCTTCTGTTTACATTCAATAACTAGAAAGCAGCAGAAGAGGTGGAGGACAGTTTTGAGAACTGTGCCAAGTTCTCCCTTGATGAGCTGAAGGCTAAAGAGTTACCAGAGGCTGTCAACTCATCAAAACGAGAGGTATATGACACATGTTTCCATTGCAAACCCATTGCAAAGTGTTAAAATGATATAGATTTTTGCCCTTTGGAGCCAGTCATGAGCATGACAAGGGCCTGTGTACCGGTATTTATTCACAAGCCTGTAAATGAACAGTTTGGTACATCAATGGAACATAGTCAAGTTTTATGTGCAAGTCAGTGTCAAAAAAATAATAATGTATGCAATAGATGATATTGCCTTCGTGCATACTACCAGTGAAACATGCGCCTTTCATTCAGTTTCTCAAACACTATGTTGTTTTATTCTATCTGCACATTGCTTTGCTGACTAGACTTAGATCTACATGTAACTTGTTTTGTGTATACATGCATCATGCACAAGTTATAGCAGAGCATCAACCCAGCAAATGATTGCATAAATGTTGTCCATTTCTGGAATTCATAAGAATTTGGGGGATAAAAATATTCTAATACACAAATTGTACTTATGAGACAGTGGAGTATTCATATAACAAAAAGGGAAAAAAAAACCAAACTTTTATGTCTCAATATGTTTGCCATGTAAAGGGGCATTCCAGACGATTTTCATAATTTCACATCATGTAGTACATAAATCGACAGCTCAATGTATTATAGATTTGTGGAATTTATTGTGGTCCTTGAGCAGAAATACCAATAAACTGCAAATCATAAACAAATTACACTGAACAGTGTTGAGGACAACAGAGCCTCACATACCTTTGGTACATGTATTTCAGAAATGTGGCAGTGTATTTCCATCACAATACCGCTTGCTCAATAGGCGTTTTCACATCAGCCCGATAAAAACCCAAGCTCGAGATATTTTTTGCGATTGCGAATTAGAGCGCTATTTCATTTCTTATTCACATCAGCCCGAAGAGAATTAGCCCAAAATTTTTTTCGAGCTAATTCGACAGCTGAGTATGTGCAAACAGCATCAGTAATGTGTGTGCCCTCTCAAAAATTCCTCATAATTAGTGTGCAGTTTGCCTCGATCGATCGGGTCACACACGCTAGGCATGATTTGATGCATCGTGCTAATTTCTCTAGTCGTGTTCACATTATCAAATAGCGCGCTACTATCCCGCTATTTCACAAATTTCCCGAGTTGGACTCGAGAAATTTTCTCGATCAGAGTGATACAATTAGCGCGCTAATTTGTGTTCACATTATCAAATACCGCGCTATTTGGTGTTCAGGTTAATTTCCCAAGTCAGAAAATAGCGTGCTATTTGGAAACATCGGGCTGATGTGAAAACGCCTAATGAGTTCATCTGTGAAGAATCTATGCATGCCTTCTTCTTTTGTTCTGCTTCCTTGAGCCCAAACTCATGCATTCTTATGGTGAGGCTGCCATGTCGTCATCCTTGTTCACTGCAATTTGTTATAAATTTTGAAAACATTCTCATTCGTCATCCCAGTCACTATAAATTCTGAAACGCTGTACTCAGTTTAACTAATTTATAGTTTTTCAGATGTAAAAGTCTGAAAATCATCTGGAGGTCCCCTGTAAGACTGGATTATAACTAAATGAATAAAATCAGTTAAGAAATAACATGCAAGTAATGTTACCACACATTTCTAACATTGTTTATATTTCATGATACAAGAAGTATCTTACCCATTGTAGTCATGCTTTTACTCAGCAAACAACAAAATGAATGTAACATGGGACACAGTCTTTTTGGGAAAAGGTGAATGTCACCCATTTCATAGCAACTTACCTGAATGAATTACGATGTTTTTGATTGTCTTGTTTTCTTTATTTCATTTCTTTCAGAAACACCTGTCAACTGCAGACTTTGAGAAGTTCTTTGGAATGTCTTACGAGAAATACACAACAATTCCAAAGTGGAAACAAGATAATCTGAAGAAGAAGGTTGGCCTTTTCTAAGAAGACCTCAACGACAGTCAAATATTGTTTGTGATGGTAGTTCATGCTATTTAGTCTTAGTGTGATTTTTTGATAGCATATCCAAGTTTTCATTAATTGGAGTTTTTCTTATGTCTGTCATCCCACCTCATAGTCGTCATTGTACATTCACCTGGTACATATTAGGTTTGAGGTTTTGTAGAATAGTATGAGCATTTCAGATATATTAGATACATTAAACAAATATTAAAACATGCATTATTGTTCTCTTTTTTTTTAGGTATTTGAATTAAAACAATATCCCATGACAAGTTACCTAGATACACAGAACTCATGCTTCAAGAGTATCATTTCAAAAAGATAGAATTCACTACTGACATCAACTTTTCTTGGTTTGTGAACATTTTGTATTAAAACCAGCAAAGCCTTACCAACAATACACCTTGACGTTTTATTGCTTCACGCTATCAAATAGATCATGCCTAACTTTTCTACACAACCATGTCTTTTCTGTAGTCTTGATATGTACTGTCTTTCAAACTGGATGATGTCACACCTGAGGTTATATGATTACATCCTACAAATATGTCACTCAATTATAAATCTTGCAATCAGAGAAAGTTGGTGTTTGTCTGTGCAAGCAACATTTTAACATTTTAAATGAAGGCAGAATTTGTTATTTTGTTTAAATTATTTGTGTAACTAGTGTGTATAGGTTTGTTATGTTTTTGCTGTTTTCCTCAATGCTTTGAAGATGGGACAATAGCTGCCCATTTGTGTTTGCAGAGATTTTGGATTTGTTTTTCTCTGATGAAGGCGATGGTCATTTTGCCACTTCTGAGTATTTGTGACCCTGCCTCACAAAACCAACAAAAAGTCGCCAGAGATGGATTTTTAGTTAAGAGCAGATTCTAAAAGAGCAGACTTTCAGCTTTAAAGTGATGTATTACTCAATAAAAATGGACTTTCCTAACCTATCTAATTATCAGAAAAGTATGAACTGAGAAAAGAGGCTCTGAAGTACAGGGTCTATTCAAGCACTGTAATCTTTACCAAGCTGTGCTAGCTGTGCAATGAATGGAACAAAAGACAGCATGTAAACCACTGGAGCAACAACAACGAAGGGATTATCAGATTAAGCTGAAATTGGACATGCTTTATTAATGCATTTTGTCCATGATTTATGCCAACTTTCAAAGCAATAGCACCATCCTTTCTAAAGTTAGTAGAGTTGAAAGTGAAGAGTTTGTATAGAGTTTTTGAGAAATGAAAAGGGGACTCTATAAGACACACATAATCACACTATTCCACAAAAAAGTGTTCAAGAAAATCTGCTAAAAACAATTTTCTGTTCATTTTATGATCCCAAAATTCAACTTAAGTAGAAGAAAACTTGCTCTTTCAGAAAATATGAAAAACTCAAGATTGGCTACTAGTATGTTGACCCATTTCACCTATTTTCAGTCCTCACACAAAATCAGTGCATGCAGCTTTTTGTTGTTTTTGTGATGCACGGTCACATTTGATAGTCTTGTAGATGAACAGCAGAGTGACTCATTCACACAACTTAATCAATATAAAGATCTTGCAGAATTTGTCACAAATTTTGCTCGTGATATGTAACTGTTCATGAAAGAGGTCTTTTTGGTGGTTACGCCTTCTTTGCCATAGCTTTCCTCCATTGGAAAGACAACATGTTATATGCAGACCTCATGGTATGATGGCCAGATGAGATGCATTTCAGATTGATTTTTTACTTTTTCATCTTCATCATTTTATTATATTAAAAGAAAGACATTGGAAATCTTGGAATAGATGGAGATTTTTTTTTAAAATTCAGATCTGTAGCATCTTGAAGGCAAGATCTTCAACAGTGTTGAAGAAAGATAAGAATGACCCCAATCTTTTCATTCAGAAAGTTTTTCTAATGTGTATCCTGTCAATATATCGTAGAATTTGTTTCTTTTATCATATATTTTTGCTTCATTAAAACTGGTAAAAGAAACCCTAGGCTGTGTATGAGATGGTATATGATGCCAGTGGTGCATCCTACCAGTAACTTCTATGGATGAATCAAAATGGCATATGAATCGACACTGCTTACATATTGAAGTCTTTCTACCATTTAAAGGGAAGGGGTTTGTGAATGCAACGGAAAAGAAGATACATAATAACCTTAATACAAAGGAATATATATATATTATATAATATATGATAAAGTATGCAGAGGTGTATATGTGATACGGATATAAACACATTTACAATACATGCAATTCATTGTCTATCTACTTTGTGGGATGACGTATCATCGATCTATATATATATTTTTTGGATGATACACATAAACACCTTTGATATGCGTGTTTTAAATATTATCAAAATAAAGAAATTACGTAATGTTCATCCTTAGAGAGGGGGTATCATTGTGTTTCACTAACCCTCTATATAGAATATGAAATACACACATTAGCTCTGTGTATCATGTAATCATCAAAATTCAAATGTAAGTGTAATGCGTATGTTATCTGTGGACCATACAGGACTACGTAGAATTATCTGTTGTCAGCCATTTTTTAAAAGTGGACCTTTGATACAAAATTCAAGCATTATTCATAATGAAAAGATAATTCTAGTTAAGGAGATGCATGTCTGTTTCAATTGAAAGAAATATTATTTCAATATGTAAGGTATCAATTTTTATGATGTGAATATCACCTCACATCTTGTGTAGCTTACTGGCTACACATCTTAAGTGTATATGAATAATCTACAAGTCCTACGTTTAGTGCAATTAAGGACTTTCCATTCAATTATGACTAATGAAATGTCTGTGTAATAAATTTTTACATTTAACTTGATATGTTAGGGCCTGATACCCCATTATGTAAACAAGTATTAGTCCACAAGTACCACACTCACTCAGTGATAGTCCTCATTCTTCAAGTTGAATCATGATAGATTTGATCATGCTCACAAAGAACACAAGCACCGAACTATAAACTCTGTGTAGTTTGTAATAATTAAATCATGTTGTTTCTATAAAAATTTAGATTTTTGTTTATTAGTTTTGGCTAAATTTTTGACAAGGGTGCCTTACATAACATCACAAGTAGTTGAAAAATAAATTGCATGTTATGAGAGCTTCAGAATAAGCTGTCAAGTCAACACAATTGAGATAGCATACTCAGAACTGTAATTGAAATGTTGGTATGGAAATAAAGTCACATGCAGGTTAGAATATGATGTGTAACTGTGTCGTTTTAGGGCCATTGCTTGAATTGAAAAGAGAGTGTGTGTACACTATGTGTGGGTGAAGTGAACAAGTTAATGTGTGGGGCTTCAAAAGTCTTAACTACAATGTACTCTTTAGTTTACATAAGCCAAGGGCATAGCCAAGGACAGGCTCAAGTAAGCCATTACATATCATTGCTATTCATTCATGTTGTTTGTGTGGCAGGAATCTGTCTTGGATATAGAGAGTACATTGTAGATACTGTTAGGAGTATTACAGAGTAAAAGATATTCATGATAGTGGCAGTGATGGCCTTAATAGTCTATCCAAGGGAGGGGGGGAGGTTACAAGTTTGTTCCTTAATGCATTTCTCAAATGAAGGATGCCAAGTACTGGTAGTAGATATCTTTTCAAGGTCAAGTAAGACCTAAAATATGGTGTCATTAAGGTCTTACTTTTGGTCTCTATGGTATCATGCCGGTACCTACAGAATAAAGATTGAAGCCCAATGAAATTCTTAACAAGTCTGAAATGGGTTATACATGTATAAAAACTAAGCTATCATTATTACAATTAAAGATAACACACTTAATTAGCATCATCTTCCTCTTTGTAATCATCAGATCGGACCAAACATGGAGTAGAAAATGATTTAATTTCAGAGGCAACTCAAAGGCCAAAAAGGTTACATATGGGCGTGTGCGTTCATGTGTGCGTTCACGCGTGCACTCGCACACTCACACACACTTTTTTTCTGTTTTTCAATAATCTCTTTGATTTCTGTAATTTCACATGACAAAACATTCATATTGAATGTATGAACACAATATACAATCAGCAATGTTTGATGAAAAAAAAAAAAAAATCAATTGATGCCTGACCCGAAATACATGCAACTTACATTAAACACGTAGATGTACACGTAGCTGCAAAAAAAAAAAACCAAACAAACAAAAAACAAAGCAAAAAGTGAAACAAAAAATACCTTCCCTTCCTGCCCTCTTACCCATTCCCCCCCCCCCCCATGCAGTACTAGGGCCCCTTCTCATATGTCAATCTCTGCACTTCTACAAAATATTTTTAATCAATCAAATGCCAGAATAAGGCCTACATTCATATCCTGTTATAATACAAATGTATATAATAATATCATCTCAAAGCATAGGCATTATAACCATAAGAGAAAGTAACAAACTTAATCTCAATGAGCTACCTAACAGTCCAACAAAAAAATCTGCCCAATACTTATCACGCATGTATTTCAACAAGATCATAATGTCCTATCGTTATCTTTTACTATCCGACATTGCAGAAATAAATGGTCATAATTTTCTATTTCTTGATTACAAAAAGAACACAAACTATTTGCTACAAACCATATTTTAAAAGTTGCTCTTTAGTGTACACACACACACACACACACACATGTAATCATATATGAGTGGCCAAAACACGTTCACATTATACTGTTAGGCCTTTTATGACTCTAGATTTGCGTCTAATAGGCTCTACCACAGAACTTACAAAACGCCATTTTTGTGAGTTGTAGCTTCATGGTACATGTATTACCCCTTAGATCTGTATGGGGATTGCCGGTAGAATGTTCACCAACCAGATCATCAGACCTGAATACAGCACAAAAAGCACCATGTGATAACAGAGCTTATGGTCACCATGCACAACAAAACACCCTTGACGACAAGAACAAACGGAAGTAGTGACAACAGCATTAGCAAAGACACTACACGCAATCAAAGTGCACAAATCTAGGAACATTTGTTGCCTTGAAATTGCTTTATATCTAAAACTATTATGTTACATACATGTACTACTATGTCTTTGTATCAATTTGTTACATATGCTGTGTTGGCCTTGCTATGATTTTGTCCAAATTTCGTTGCTTGTAACTGTTTGCTTTTTGTCATTTTGCATTTCAAGGCCCGATAGAGACCCATGTAGAGGTCTAAGGCTTGGTAGTTAAAGGCAGAAATTAACAAATCCACAGTATCGCATTTGCTCTATTTGTGTGTGTGTGTGTGTGTGTGTGTGTGCGTGTGTGGGTGCAGTTAGAGACCCGAAGAATCCTCTAGGGATGAAAAGAAATGAAATGACTGAAATGAAATGAAATTAAGTGAAATTGAATTTATCCATCAAACAATAACATCGATAACAAACATGAAGTAGTCAAAAGTATTAAAAAAAAAACATTACAGTTGGTAAAAAGACACAAAAAACACCAAAAAATAGCAAACAGGCTAGTCAGAGCCAGTCCTTTCAATAATATAATTACATTAGTATTTGCTATATTTACAGAAGTAATGTTAGACATACATTGTACATATTTACAAGTTTTTATCGTGAATCATTCAGATATAATTCGATCAATACTTGGATTCAATTAGATATCATCAGTACACCACGGATGACGCTTGTGTGAGCCATGGACACATTGCAGACTATTTTAGAATGCTCGTCTTGTTCATTGTGCTTTCAATACAAAGTGAAAAGGTGCATTGCTCAGGCATTATTTCTATCCAGCAACTGACATGTGATGCAATCTTCGACCTTGGATTCATGGTCTCATACTTGCGACAGTTTGCTGATTGCGTGATGTCAAAGTTTGTTATTTCTTTCGACCTGTCAATCTTATTGCGAATCCTCACATAGTTGTCATGCAATTACGTTAAATTGGTGTTGCAAACTAATACATTTTTCTCTCATCATAATTGTTTTTTTCAAACACTTTTTCCTCTTTTTTTCGACACGTAATTTCCAGGGCAAATCATTTTTGTTGTTGTCGCATGAGCAAGCCCACAATTTAGATCTGCCGTATGTTGGTACAAAACTGAGTTCGGTTAGAGACATGCTCGCTTTAATGTGGCACCGATTCTGATATAAATCTGCTCTCATTTCCGGCTTCTGCGGTTTCATAATTATATAGATGTGATAATGCACGCAAAGCGATTTGGAAGAGAAAGGAAGTAACAGAATCCAAGGTGAGATCTTTCACCATTGGCATTGAAAAAAAAAAGAAACAACGAAATAACTAGAGCACGGTTTACAGACAATACAGTGTTCCTGTAGGGTATTTCCAGATAAAGGAGAGAAGATGAGTGAATTACAATAAAATTAATCGCGTTAATGTACAGTAGGATATTCCACCGGTAATCATTCAAATATGTCGCCATGAGTATTTCTAAGTGGGATGGGTGATTCAATGAGAGTTAGAAGAAACGTTGATTATCCACACCCCCATCAAACAAAACGAGTGGTCGGCCCTTTGCAGAAACTTGTGAACTTTGAATTTTTCTGATAATGTGAACAGATTCAGACGAAATTATGCACATCGTCTACTGGTCAGTGCTGGTCTTGATGAGTAGATTTGCGATGGCTTGTTCGTGACAGTTGCGTTGTCATGGTAACAGCAAAAAAGAAAAAGAAATCGGGAAAACGCTCGTCACCAAACAGCAGATAACTGAGATTCAAATGCAGTGATATTTTCACGTTCTTTGGCTGGTTAGTTACTTTAAACCTATACTATTTTAATTCGAATTCTGAATGGGGCACGGTGTATTTCCTTTGTTTTGTCTCTGTTTACCAATGTAATTGTGCAGTTAGTCTGTGCGCTTTTTACTGATTAAAGGTAACTGTATAATTTTAATGCGTTTTCCTAAACTTATGGGCAAGTTATCATGAAAAAATGGTAAGAACTTTATTTTGATATTTTTCAAAAAGAATAGAGAGCCGAATATATATATATAGCTACACGACTTTGTTACTCAAAACATCATAACTGATCCCTTTACATTAAGCAGAAAGAGTCAGAAACTTCCTTCTACGTATTGTATTACTAAATGGAAAGTTATACATCGCAATAATTTTACGACCTGCGAGTTGGGTCTTAGAAGAATGTAATCACAATGTCCCCACGCTCACGTGGTTTAAACCACTGGAGCGTGGGGACAATTGTCACGCTTCAATACGTCTTCTGATATTTACCGTATGTCGCAATTCCAGAGGAATCTGTATGATTTCGAATAGATAATGTTTTGTTTCTCTTACAGTTCTTCCGAAATTTCTTTTGGTCAACGTGTATAGTCATGGGAGTGACATGACGTGTGTAACAAAACAATGTGTATCTCAGGAGCGCTTCGTGCCTGAAAAAAACCCCACTGAAACAAAAAAGTATAATAGGAAGAACGATTGATTAGATTCTTGTAAAGCTTATCATGTCAGAGGTAAGGCAAAACACATTCACTGATCACAAAAATATAACCATTGGAATAGTGTGATCAGATGGTAATATTCATCAACAAAAAGTATTGTAGAAACAAACAACTTATCTTGTGTGTTCTGAGGTGAATAGTATTCTTTTCTAAACGCGTAGATTATGGGTGTGATGCTACCACGAAAGAGATGTAAAGAGGTCTTCGGTGTAAGTAGGGCCTACTAATTACATGTAGGCCTACGTTATAAATGCATGTGGTCCTTCACTTTATAATTGAACGCATCCCCTGGTGTTCATCTTCCCAGACAACAACACTTACAGAACATATCGAGAATGTATGCATCTAACGATTTCATGGGAAATGCATTTCACAGCACATATTTAGCTATCTTCTGCATTAGTAGCACTCGAAAACCAGAGGCTATAAATGAAAAAAAAAAACAACAACAGAAAACCAACAACAACAAATGCATTATGTCTAACAAAACAGAATTATACATGATATCTAGCTTGGATGTACAACAGAATGCTACTAGCATAGAACATGGCCGTCGATTTATCAAAAATGAAAATCTATTTAAATGAAAATGCTAGAGAAATACGATGAGACCTACTTAAAAGCAAGCCTGTTAAGCGTAGGCCCTAGTAAAAATCGAGTGTAAAGAAGAAAAAAAAAGTATGGAGCACAAATACAACTTGGGACCACTCTACAGAAAAAAACAAACAAACAAACAAACAATAATACTCGGGGTATAGAAAATTCTTCTCAAATACAATTAAAGGAGAACAGAATAAATCACATCCTGCTGACAAATTAACGGTTGTTATGATACCAATATTGACATTAGTGTAAAAGTGCGATTGAGGCGTTCATAGAACTACATGTGTATATACATTAGGGTCCTCAGAAAATAAGGGGAAGTACTGGGAAAAAGAAAATTATCAAATAGAATGTTGATGAACTAGCATAAAAATGCTGTCTTGACTTACATTTATCGGATAATCCATTCTACAGTATACTGAATTCTGAAATCCCCATAGACTTAATACACAGGCCACCAGGTTCCCGTATGGAACGGGATAATAACGATATACAATTAACATTTGACTTCTGCGGGAGAGCGTTCCAGTATATAACAGCCCTGTATATACTTTTTTGTTTTTTGGATATTGTTTTTTTCCGAAGATTGTTCAAGTGCTTGGGAGGTGGTAAGCGTCACATTAGCGGGATGAATAATTATGGATAGATTTGTTGTTGTTTCTTTAACATAGTAGACAAACATCAGGAAGTTCATTGGGGGAAATTTGAACATGAAAATATCTATACTTTACTCTATTTAAACAGATGTGTCAATTTTAGAATTCTCTGTGTGTTTTTGTTTTGTTTTGTAAAAATCGTGTGAGTGAAATAAATACCCTGCATGGTTAACTACAGTATTCTGGTAGCGCGTTTTTGAAGAAGAAGCGAATCAATCAAAACATTGGATGAGGTACTCCGTACTAGAATGCCATGGTTGAGATTTCGGGAATTCATGTTTGAATATATAGTTTGTAGTATAATGTGAGTGGGAAAATAGTAGTGTGTCAGCTTGTTTGGGGTTTCTGTGTTCCTGGACAAAATGTGCTTTCGAAGTTGATGTGAGTTTTCCAGGATAAATCGCTATCGATGAGAAGTCCTAAAAACTTGGTGCTGTCGACCTGGATTAGATTGATGCCATTGATTTTTAAGTGGTCAGGAACAACTTGCAAGGAATTGCTGAATAGCTGAACGATACTTGAAATGTGTTTTATCAACATTGAATGATAAGGACGAAGTTATAGCCTTGTCTTTACTCTTCAATTACTGTGAAAATTCGGACAATAAAGGGGCATTTTTAGAGCAAAATAAACCAATGAAAATGTGCCTGATAAAATTATGTTTAGTTAGTTTCGAATTCGACCAACCAACTTAATTGGCTACTTAAAGCAAGATCACTAAACAAAAGTTAATAAAAGAGAACACATCCTCAGATGTGTTGTTAGTCAGAATTAGTACGAGTGCATAATTCATGTTTTCAAAACAAGTATGATATAAGTAAAGATGTAACAAATATTAAAACCTCTCAATGGTCTCCAATTTTTTTTTTTTTACACAACATAAAATCCCATCAAAGACTTAATCTGGCATACCGTTAAATCTCCCGCCTTTTTAGCTCACCTGAGCCAAAGGCTCAAGTGAGCTATTGCGATCGTCCTTCGTCCGGCGTCCGTCGTGCGTCGTACTTTTTACATTTTCATCTTCTTCTTAAAAACCCCAAAACCGATTTTCACCAAACTTGGCAGGTAGCATCCCTAGGGGGTTAGGAACTCAATTTGTTAAAATGGGCACCATGCACCACCCAGGGGGAGGGGGTGGGGAGGGGTCCTAATGGGGCCTAAATTGTACATTTCATCTTCTTCTTGAGAACCCCATAACCCATTTTCACCAAACTTGGCAGGTAGCATCCCTAGGGGGTTAGGATCTCAGTTTGTTAAAATGGGCACCATGCCCCACCCAGGGGGCCCCCAGGGAGGCCAAAATCCCCCAAAATTAAGGAATCTTTAAAAATCTTCTCCTCTAGAACCAGTGAGTGATAGAGCTAAGTTAATACTATGACTTAGTACATTGATAACTGTAGTTTCAAGTTTGTTCTTGGCGGAATCAGGGGTACCCCCCTTGGGACCCAGGGGAGGGGGTGGGGACGGGTTCTAATGGGGCCTAAATTGTACATTTTCATCTTCTTCTTGAGAAACCAACCGATTTTCACCAAACTTGGCAGGTAGTATCCCTAAGGGCATAGGATCTCAATCTGTTCAAATGGGCACCGTATCCCACCTGGAGGGCCCCAAGGGGCCCAAACCTCCCAAAATGAAGGAATCTTTAAAAATCTTCTCTAGAATCAGAAGTGATAGAGCTATGATAATACTATGAGTGAGTACATTAATGACTGTAGTTTCAAGTTTGTTCATAGCAGATCCAGGGGTGCCCCTCTTGGGGGCAGGGGGGAGGGGTGGGAAGGTCCAAATGGGGGCCTGAATTCTACATTTTCATCTTCTTCCTGAAAACCTCATGATGGATTTTCATCAAACTTGACAGGTAGCATCCCTAGGGGGTTAGGATCTCAATTTATCAAAATGGGCCCCTCCCAGAGGGCCCCAGGGGGCGCCAATCCCCCCAAATTAAGGAATCTTAAAAAAATTTTGGCCCTTATTGTACATTTTATCTACTTCTTGAGAATGCCTGGTCAAATTTTTGTAGAACTGTGAATAATTTAGATTAGTGACTGCATGAATGGTGAACTTGCGATACTCAGGTGAGCGCTAGACCCGCGGGTCTCTTGTTGTTTTTAGAATATGACGGTGTCTCATATTATGGAGTATAGGCCCTACATTAACATTTATTCGGAAATGGTTGTTAAGTCAGCGAAGAAAGAGCAAAACGATCGGGAGAAAAAAAAAAGGAGCTGAACATCAATCGTGACAAACGCTTTGCAGTCAACAACCTGCCCTTTTTCATATTTTTGGAAAGTTTGGGTTTCAAAATATCTCAAACCTCCGCTTCTCTAAAGCCATTACGAACACTAATGGGATTGTATGTTTGCAGTCAAGATAACGCCCAAGTATGTGTTTTATTTGAACTGTCTCATATATTGGAGAATTTCACCATGCTGATTGGCGCTCGGAAACGTATCATAATCTGCTCAGGTCAATGGGCTGCACTTACTGCAAATTACTTCCTAACCCTCTGATATGATGACTCGTTTGACGTAACGGGAAGTTCAGCGCGAGAAACGTCATGCCACGCGCGCCCTATTCTAGCCAAAAGATTCACATCGATCTATCAGGCAAAGAAGCACGATGAACTGATCTTCCATCTCACAGACGAGTATCACTCTCGTGCCTAATGTGTCGGGGGTACGGCAGGCCACACGTTGAATTTTCGGACTTTTATGACTAAGCGGTCCTCTTGAAGGAAATCGGGAAATACCGTCGGTCTTGGCTATTGGATATTGCAGGCTGTGATCAGACGCCGACACTCGACTTTGTTTGTGAAACACATGGCCGAGGACTAGCTACTCATGATGAGAACACTGGAGAGAAAGAAGAAAATCTGCCGCAAGGAGTCCACGATTAACACATCGGGTCTCGTAAGTGACCATGTTTCGTTTTAGGCCCGACGTCACATTTTATTGCAAGTATTGTAGAATCCTTTTCAGTCCCTGCAGATTCAATGTTTACGCTTTTATACACTTATACTAATTTCATACATGGGATGAACCATATATGCCAATTGGTTTTGTAGTTGTTGTTTAGATCTATCAACTATTGCGAATTTCAAACTGTGCCATCAGTCAAAGTCTACAGACAATTATTGAGTGGATATTTTCTTTCTTATTTCAACTTCTTCCCTGCTTTTTCTGTATGTTTTTGCCAAATAAAGAAAAATTAATCGTCATGCCAACGTCATTCTACACAAAATTAAGAAATATTTACTTCGAATTAGGTGTGAATAGCAGATAATTCTGTGAACCTGATGGAATACAACAGGGAGAAGGAAATGATGAACTTCGATATTATTATTATGAACTTTGTGAATATACACCGATACAAAATAAGAATATACTAGATGAGGTCACTGTGATAGAAGTTCCACTCACCCAGAATGCGCCAACACAACGCCTTACTTGGTAGGTCACAGTGGCAGTGGCACATTATGGTAAAGTCTTAACAAGAGACAAGCAACGTATCGAGAAGGGGTGGGATGGGGTGGGGTGGGGAGGGGTGGGGTGGGGAGGGGGCACGGAGGATGAGGGCGTGGTAGCGACTGTCCGTGACGCGCGTTAATTAGCAGGCACTGAGGCTCGGAAGTGAATGAGTGCCGACACTTACTCATCTGTCAAGCAGTATGAATCATATCGACAGTGAATACTGATATCATTTTTTCAATTTTCATTACATTAATGTCTTAACTGAATTAATCGGCACATCACAACGGTTACGTCTGGCGAAGAAACCGATGATTCCTGAAAGTGAAAATGATTTTTAAATGGTTGCTCTTATACATGTGTCTGAGAGAACGGATGAATTCATTTGGATCTGCATATAGCTAAACTTTAATGGTTTTATTTTCTTCTCTCGCTTCGTGCATTTGAAAGAGGTCATACAGTGCACTGTGATTGCGGACATCAACATACAATTCAGCGAAATTATCACCTGTTCTTCACAGTATCACCCATGATAAATCTAAGTTGACATTAACGGAGTTTTAGACAAGAAAAAAAATAGGTGTGATGATCAACCAAATATCATCACATAGAAGATCACCATTAAAACTTGTAATTTTTTTCGGAAATTATGGCTGTGATGGGATTGATCAAATTGTAGGGCCTGGGGCGTTCGCCTTCTTAACCTGAATATTGACTTTTGGAAGAACAAAAGAGCTACAAGTGAATTGGGTAACATGACATTTGTCTGCACATGTGCGAGCTTTTAGCACAAAAAATACACGTAGGATAGAATCATTGTAATTGATTTACTTCATTACTTTTTTATTATGTACTCAGAATATGAGCTATTATGTTCGTATAATGAAAGGGCCTGACATTAAAAGCACGCTTAGTAAGGCATGTATGCGCAATGACGATAGCACCATAAAACACAGAGTGACTGACTGCACTCATTAAGGAGTACTTTTCACCCTACATGTGATACCAATATGCATTCAAGTGTCTATAGATGATCTTTAACGATGTCCACACTTAATTCACGTGTGTTCTTTATGAATTACATAGACCTAGCTGTCACTTAACCGTGTCTCCCCCGATTACCTCAAAATACAAGAGTGTAGTTTAAACCATGTTCTTTCTGATTTCTAAAGTGTTGTGATAAACCCATGATTTAGAGAAGATTTGATTTGGATTTTTTTTTAATCTGTCGCAACGCTGTAAATTTGTAGCCTATACATAATAGTTAATGCTTCAGCATGTAGTGACACCCGTCATCAAATGGCCAACCAGAGATTTAAGTATGATATAGTCAGAACTATACACCTCGAAAGAAACGTTGCATATAAGTATTATTCAGTTTAGTGAATATTGATATCAAAATGAGAGAGAGATAGAGCATGGTCATAATCAAACTTTTTCAAACAAAAATTAAAGTGCATGTTCATTAAAAAAACAAACAAAAAATATCTGCCACATACCATGCCGTCCAAAAGCAATCCAGTCTTTTATTGGGTCCCAAATTCGAAGTAAATGCCTCAGAACAGAAAAGACAGAGCGAGTTATCGAGTAACTGACACGGACTATGTAGGATTTGTGTTTTTTTTTTTTTCGGTAAAGGAAAAGTACATTCCGACATTGTTTTAAGGCAGAACTACACTGCAGACTCGTGTAAGCCAACATGTTATGGTTTGTATATAATTGTATACAGGTACAACACCAGAATGAGAAATGTGTTAGTTATCTAGTTTTATGAACAGAACTACAGGAAAGGTACATTTGACTTCTAACAAAGTGTCGTCAATATCAAGCTATACAATGTATTCAATGAGAAAATATTTGATACGAGAGAGAGAGAGAGAGAGAGAGAGAGAGAAGGGAGGGGGCAGTTTTAATCATTACTTCAATGGTCGTAAACCTAGATAACTTCTGGACAGTGATATGGGTATAGTTTGACAGTCAGAATCAGGTTTTGTTGTAGTTAATAGCTTAAATTGAAATCGTAGAAGAGACTGAATGAATAAAGCATATGTCAGTGACGGTTCATGCTATTTGTGATCATGTGTCGTGAATTCTGTATTCATGCAATATCGATGTGTTCGGAACGTTTGTGGGAACACAATGGGCAAACTACACGACAATTATTGACGTGTCCTCCTCACTTTTATTTTCTTGCAATCAATATGGCGGTTACGCAGCTCACGGAAGAGACTCTGCAGGACAGGCGGATCAAAACAGACGAAAGGGAAAACTTCAGAAGGTGAGTAAAATACACGTCTGAAGGTAGTGTTGTTGTGAGTAATACTTGCAAGTAGATGTCACATCAGAATACCGGGAGATGGAGGGAAGAAAATTGAACACTATCTGTGTGAAGGGTGCATGATACATTAATTGCTGTCTGGTTACAAAACACAATATGAAGGTTTCTCACAGTGTTTTATACAGTTAACACTGGTCATTGCCAAACTAGTGTGAGAAGTCTTAAATCTACTCCCTATAATCTTTCTAAAATCTTTCTAATCTTTTTTTTTTAATCGTGGTATATAACGACAGTGGAGAAAAGTCAATTAGGATGATATTTTGCTAACAAGTTTTAGCACACAAATCTAACAAGCGAGCTCTTTGAAGTTACGAGTTAGATTTACAGAAGTCACTGAGTTATGACATTAACAGTCAAAGGATGGTTAGAAACTGGTGATGATGATATCGTTTGGATCTGGGTAAAAAGAGAAATTACTTTGAAATGCATTATGTCTGATACCCCATAGTATGAATCATTCAATTAGATTTGGGACAAGAGATTGAGACGGTCTTTTGTCTTTGACTCCTAACAATCGGAACGCGCCGGGATTCCATATTCCTCTCCCACATTATATATAGGCGTATAGTGGTACAAAATCGCCTCCCATGGACCTCGCCACAGGAAAGACAATCATCGTCGTTGTTTGCGGTCACAAATAGACAAAATGAAAAAGTCCCACAGATAAACTGAGTTCCCCTCCGTGTAAGCAAGGAGGTATCAGAGAGTTCTCTCATACCTCCTTGGTACAAGCAAGTACTGTATGTCCTGGCGGAACAGGTAAATGATGTTAGGCCTTGGTTGTGATAACACAACAAATCGTTCGAAGTTATTGTTTTTAACAACGGAAAGTTGGAAAATGCGATAACTGCCAAACCCTAAGAAACGAGAGATTGCATCGTTTAGAGTTCATCGTGTAATTAAAGCATGATTCCAACACAAAGAAAACGCGATTGTTATGGACACATGGGGCTGTTTGAGATGACTTTGTCAGTCAACAGTGCATTACAAACATAGGAAATATCGACAATGCAATCGCACGTTTCCTCTTGGCGGGCCATCCGTCGGTCACATTCCTTTTCTATTGGTGGGATGCTTTTCATCAACTCTTTGAATACAATCATTATTATATTCAGCTGATTAGTATTCAGACAATAGTTCCATGACCTCTTCTATGTCAGTTTCCTTTTCAACCGGTGAAATATATCTCACAATTATTGTTATCTCTCCTGACTCGAGTTCCATCAAGACCTGCATAATTTAGCCTTGCACACATTTAGGATAATGACACTGATTTCTTTTTATTCATATGAAGTGTGGAAAGAATGTTTACTTATACAGTATGTCCCAAAAAATATTACAAGCGGATTTTCGCACTGATAACACCCAATATGATTAAACTGTCCGAATGCTACCTCAGGGTCTTAAGATATAACATCTCAGCTCTAGTTTGCAGAAAACTCCATTCAGAGAAATGTGGATTCCTGTAAAGCATGTCACGAGTCTGATTCTTCCAAGTTTAGCACTTGGATGCTCTTGGAACTGCATATCAATGTGTAAACACAATAGACAGAACTTGGAGGGAAGAGATTCCTGACATGCTCTACGAAATTCCTCATTTCTCTTTGACCACGGAAGCAAATCGAATGTGGTTTCCTGTAAGATGTGGGCAATGAGTTATAGTTTCATACCCTGAAATTGTATTTGGATTGATTCACTATTTTAAAAGTTATCATTGCGAAGGGTCCCGTTGTAATTTTTTTTTTTGATATATGGTATATAGCATTATAGTGACATGCATAACCGAGAACACTCATTCAAGAAATTATGTTCATTATGTGTGCTTTTAGAAATGGCTAGAAATACGTTTGCCTTTTGTGAAATGAGAATATACCCAGAAAAGAAGTGCACGGTTGTAACAAAATATGACACAAATATTACGTCCCTGTTTCACACACACACACACACACACACACACACACACACACACACACACATACTCGTCTTAGACCTCCCTGATCTGAATGTGTAGCACAACGTCAGTCTTTTAAGAAAAGCTGCAGTCTCTCTCGTACTCTCTGAGATGCACCTGTCAAGTAATACCAGAAATGATTTAGCAGTAGTGAGTGAGTGCCAACACAAATAAATAAAGTACACAATATACTGTACCACATTACAGTAACATGATTGAAACTACAGGTCTTTCCATCACAAGATAACTCACTCAAGGGGAAAGCCTACTTTGATTATAAAAGCATGAAAATAATGATGAACAAGAGATTGGGGGAAAAAAGTTCACGAACTCGGATGAGTAAAGTCGAAGGGTCATCTGACGCGGAGTTTGTCATCAAGATTTATTTGGAACATCAGATCACTGTCATGTTACCTGCGGAAAATTCTAAGTTATCATTATTTTTCAGTTATCATTATTTTCTATAACTGAGCAGATATTAGATTTTATGAGGTCCCGTCCATTTCCAGCCTAACCGTTCACGATGGTGGTCTTCTGCGTTCAATTATCTCTCTCAGTTACAGGAAAAATATCTACTGTACTGTATATTTATCTTATTTACGTGTTTTGTGTATGGATTATTAACTGCACAATAATATTGTTTATGCTTACCTCCATGTGAAATGATTTATTAACATATTAATTATTGCATTTGTTATTCTTTATATCTGAAATTTGTATTGAATTTGTGTTTGATTGAGTGCAGAAATAAACCAAACCAAATCAAAGATATAGTCGTGTATGTTTGTATGTGTCTTCACCACCATGAAATTACCCTGAGAGCAAACGAGTTTCCTTCCGTGATCGCAGTGGATGCCAAGGTAATTTAACAGCAGTAGCACGGCATGTGTTCCCTGTGCACTCTTTGGGGAACAAATAGGGACAAATTATTTTTTCTTTTCATGTTCCTCGTTTGTGGATAACAAAACTTCATGAAACTTCATGACGCCATGATAACAGTAAGGCCGCAGAAAACAGCAAAGCAAGTGAATCAAGAAAGTTAATAATTTTACCAGATTTAACTTTATTAACATAAACACACTTGTTTAGTTGTCTACGGCATATTTATAAAACTAAATTGCCTTTACAGTACTAAAGTTTTCATCGATGTGCGACTGCCAATGGGGGAAAAATGGAATGTGAAACTTACAGGGTTGCAGAATGCGAATAGTAATTAAGACAAGTTTAAATGAAATATATTTTGATTCCATGGTGGAAACTCTCTCTACTGGTAATCAAAGTGCCTTCTTTGTTAAATTCTTCACTTATTTGGCCAATCCCACTATTCATACATGCACCAAGGTTTATTTCCGTTGTCAGTTCATGTTCTGACTTAGAACCTAAAGTCCATTCATCAATTCCAAAATCGTTACCGTTGTTACTGGAGTGTTATTTCTTGATAATTCAAGTACCTTTGATCATAGTGATTTTATACAGTTTACAAATGTAGTATTAAAAAAGACAAAATCCGTAATAAACACACGACCAACTGCTGACAGAAGATTCAACTTGTACTAGTATATTATTTTATTTAACACAGACTGACAATATCCTTTTCCCAACATTTTCCCTAAAAATGAACAGAGGTGTATGTTGAGTGGGAGCCAAAAATATCTATGTGTCATCCCAAGTCACGATATGTTGTCTACCGGTAACAAAACGAGGGTCTCACTCCTCTCTCTCCGTCTCTCTCTCTCTCTCTATCTCTCTACTTGTTTTGCCATATTACTAGATTTTTCCCCATTGTTAATTTTTATCTGGTTGTTGTTGTTGTTGTTTGCGGGTTTGCGGGTTTGTGTTAACGGCTGTCGCGCATCTAGCAACAAGACGGTGTAGCATCGATTGTTAGGTAGTCTTGATCTCTGAAACTTGCATGACATAGGAGCGCGTTATGTAGTTGTGAGTTTGCTTTGTGACTACAGTATTTGGCGTTTTCTTCGACATCTATTCCATTCTTGAATTCTTTTCAGTATGCCATACAACTGATCTCATTATTTAATCATCTACATTGTTGTGACCTCTGACTGGCTTAAGCCTCTCTCTACCCGTGCTGAAGAACCTACAATTAGCGCACGTTTGGGATCAAAGAGGGAGGAATGGACAGTCGTTCTATTATAAGTGCTCTGAAGAGACCATTGCAATTTGAGCTTAATATGTTCAGAATATTTGCCCAATGGATCCATCTGCACTGTTTTTAAAAGTAAATATGTCATTCATACCGTAAAGTTTTTCATGCAATTCATTGCTTCTGGGCCTTTTGGCTAAGATCATGTGTAGTGTCATGTGTATCGTAAGTGTCACTTATCTAAAATGATCTTAATCATTTTCTGAATCCTTGAAATGTAATTATGATCACGTGTCATGCAATGACGAAGTAAAATTGCCAGGTACCTGCGAAAGATACACTTGTTCTACGGTGTTGGAATGTGGCTCTGATGTGTCTTCAAAAGACAGAAGAACAAAACGCCCCTAGATCTGTGCAAGATAATGTTAAACTAATTTGTACACAGTAAATACGTTGGGAATGTCATCGTATATCTCTATATACGATGACATAGTTCATGACCCAAGAATAAAGAAGAGCAAGAGAGCTCTACAAATGCCATTTCTCAGACAGTCGATATTCATAAGTTGTATAGGAAAGTGCACTCAAACAAGAATTCATAGGGAAGAAACAAGGAGGTTAATGTTTTCGCTGCATTGATTCAAGACTATTACAGATGCATGATAAAGATATTACATTTAGACCATACAAGGACGCAGCGTATGATTAGTCTGGGCATCAAAGGGGGTACGCAACGTTTCATTTAAAGAAGGAATACGGCCCAGATCATACGTTTGCACTGTGAAGTGCATCAGATTTAAGATGAAGAGAAATCGAAAGGAATATGACTGAATTTAAAATTTGTTGTAGAGCTGTGGAGCTCATGTATCACGGAATCGATGACTGAGATTTATGCAGTACTTTCACGATACGTTACGTGAGCAATGCCAATGTGCATCATTCATTTTCCAGTTATGCAAGTACTATACTGTTGTTTGTCTAGTTTTCACTATGTTTTTGTCATGGAAATGAAGTTGCCCTAAGGTCTACACCAATCATGTACTAATAGTCCCAAAGTCTGAATGAATTATCAAATATCAACTTGTGTATACGCTGCGAGCCACTTATACATTATAGTGGCAGGCTATATTTCAGATGCTTTCTTTGCCGCTGTTTTTTTTTTTCTTTCCGATATTTTTTCAGATATTCGCTTAGCGCGACATACATTCGACATATTAAATCATCTTCGATAGCCAATCAGTTCAACAGGCATGGTATAATGAGAGAAATACATGCTATTGTTTTACCACGCAAATTTTGACAGAGTTCCTTGATCGGAGCACAAACTCTTCCCCTCGTAAACATTGTCCAAATCGTGCCGAAGCTAGGATGACTCAATGAGTCACTGAGACAGCTTCAACTCATATCCGCCTGCCAATGACACGCACGGCAACTCCTGACGGTTTAAAAACTGCGAATCACGCAATGCCTAAGACTCATTAAACGTTCTGTTATAATAAACCATTGAAATATACTCGAAATTTCTAGATAGGTTTCCTCCTGGTCTGGTGTCATCATCTCGTGTAGTCAGGGCAAATACTCTTGACGTGTTATATACAGAATCATGTAGACACAGACATACGATTCTACACCGTCATCTACATTAAGCTTTAAATTGCATTACATGAAAGAGGGGTTGTATCGTGAAAACTCGACTTCGCTAATGCCATATACATGCATTCCGATACAATTCATAAATCGTCTGATGGAATTACGCTAATGCAATAAAATGTTGCAAGCAATGAGACTAAACACTGCACTGTAGACATCGTGTTGGCTCATGTACATTCTCTCTATTTACTGTCAACGAATTGTTATAGGTAGGTCTACTCTGGGCACATTTTGTCTGTCTGTGTCAAAAAGAATTTATCCGTGTGCTGGCTAAGAATAATTGTCATCGTTAATTATATGTATTGATCAAAGCAAATACAAGAACACGACACGAACTCAGATTACTTCATTATTATGTTACGGCATATGGCATATTGTTTCTTTTTATAAATGCGAAAACTATACTTAGAAATAGCTAATTGTCATGATCTGTGTACAAACAAAAACGTGCTGAGGAACAATGTTGATGCATACAAGCATATAATAGAATTCATTCAGTCATCTTCGAATGTATTGTTTGATTACATTGACATGTTGAGCTCCACATTCATTGTATGGAAAAACATAATCATGTATTTTTGCAAAATTGCAGGCTACCATTCAGAGGTACATGATGAAATATATTCTGCAGCGTCACGTTCCATAAGGTTGACTTGCATTCCTTCGGAAAATCGACAGCAATTTCAGACTTACAGCGGGATTTCGCTATATTGAGAGATGACCGTCAGCTGTTTACACAAATCCATTCTCAAATTACGCGGAAACACCATATTTATGTTCCTAGACAATTTACATTGCACAGAGGGAACTCCCTGCGAAGAAACTACCAGTGTATAACTGAACGAAGGAAAATTGTTATATTGCAACGTATAAGTATCTCTGGTGTAAAAAAAAAAAACAACTAAATCGTCCTGAATTAAAGGTAAGAGCCTAATACAATATACTCAATATGCATATTGAGCACATTGTTCAATGTGATGTCTACTATTTGGAAAAAAAAAATGATGGCTGTTTTATGAAATACAAACATTGCATTTTCAGTTTTGCTTACAGCCTAAAGTGAGATTACATAAACCGTATATCATTATTTTTCAAGTGACGTATTCCATTTGTAGGACTATTTCCAATTATATTTATTTGTATTTGAAGTGCATATTTCTTTGGTGTAATAATGCATTATTTGACATTGTTGATGATTGTTTTACATTGATATAGCTGATTCTGGGTGCATGCACTGGTCGGGGAGGAAGGCCTCGGGCCTCGGTGATTCAGTTTGCCTTTTCACCACATCCCTTATATCATGTAATTAGATTTTCTATTTGTATTTTATGTTGAAATTCCAAATAAATGATGATGATGATTAAGATGATGAAGATGATGACGCAAATAATGATAATAGTAATAATGATAGTAATAATAAAATTGGAGAGGGGGTAATAATTCTTATAAAATAAGCCTTGTGCAGACGTATGTACAATATACTTGGATATTTTCCCTTTCCCTTGTTAACAAGGAAAGGAATTGGATACTAAAGTAGTCCAAACATTAGACTCGCTATGATGGTAATACACCCCTATAAAAAAGAGCTAGCAAACAGAATTCAAAGATTAACAAAATGAATTAATCCTGAAGGATAAAAGCAGTGGCAACAAAACTTAATATCAAAGGGGCTTAATTAAAGGTAAAAGCCTCATATGATATGATCAGTGTGATACATGCATTAATTGGGGGAATAATCATTTTTACTAGATACACATTGTGCAAACGTATGGACTACTTGATCTTTTTTAATGCCTCCGCCACGAAGTGTCGCCGGAGACATAATGTTTTCGAGTTGTCCGTCCGTCCGTCCGTAATTAATTTTGTGTACGGCGTAACTTAAGAACCGTAAGAGGTATCCAAATGAAACTTGGCATAATGTGTGTATGAGTGGACGAAGTTGTGCCTATCAACTCTTGGTCGCACATGCTTAAGGTCAAAGGTCAAGATCAAATTCTTAAAATTTCATTGTTTCATCCATAGCTATGAAATGCGTCACGGTTTTTTTTCCTGAAACTGTAGTGCATACATGCATTACCAGATCAAGATTTTTTGGAGGCCATGGGGTGAAAGGTCAAGTGCAAATACCAAAATGTCACTTTTTTCCCTCCATATCTCGGAAATGGGTCAAGATATCTTCATGAAACTTGGCATATATGTGTACGAGTGGACGAAATTGTACCCTTCAACTTTTGACTTCACATGATCAAGGTCAAAGGTCAAGGTCAAATTAAAATTTCACTATTTCATGCAAACCTATGTAATGTCTCCTGTTTTTTCTTGAAATGTAGTGGATACATGCATTACGAGATGAATATTACCTAGGGAAAGTTGTGGGTCATGGAGTCAAAGGTCAAGTGAAATATGCTAAAATTGCACTTTTTTCACCATACATCTCAGAAATGGCTCAAGGTATCCTAATGAAACTTAGTGCATATGCATGTACTTTTTGCCAGTGATCTTTTATGACTTTCTGGATCAAAGGTCAAAGATCAAGGGGTCAAAGGTCAGGTTAAAATGCTAAAATTCCACTATTTGATACTGTTCAAAATGAAACTATATCTCCATACATTGATGATTACTCAATGCATACTCCGAATATGACTAGGTATAAATATGCATGCATTACCGCACAATGATTCTGTAAGGAGAGATTTTGGCCATGGGGTCAAACGTCAACTGTAACTGTTCAAAGGTCACAATTTCTCCCATATTTTGATCTGCTCTCTTAAACAATTTACCCATCCGTCCAAATAAACCCAGTTCACGGAAAGTAAACACTCAACGCATTTATTACAAACATGTTATTTATTTATTTATTTATTTATTTATTCATATATTGCAAGTTAAGTGAAACTGTCATCTCACATTGTCAAGACGACCTCTATAGACCTGTTTGGATAACCATGTATTATGGGGAAGCATACAAGTCGCCATAGCGACATTTCTAGTTTTGTTTGTTTTCCTTTCCATTCAATATGTTGACAAGGAAAAGAATTGGATAGTCCATACGTTAAACTCACTATGGTAGACCCCTAGAATAGCTAGCAAACAAAATTCAAACAATAACAAAACAACAACAACAACAACAAAGCCCAAGAGTAAACCCTGCAGAATAAAGACATTGGCAACAAGATTGAATATTGTGGCTTATAGCGACGTCCACTGGTTTCACTTTAATACTGTTGTCACTATATAGGCCTGTATATTGTATACGTAGGGTCTGAACTGTCCCTATTTTCCCCAGAGCCAACAGGATGTCATGAGTAAGGAGTGAAAGCTGGGAGAATGGATCTAAAGCCATCTACTTCCTTTTCACCCGGCACAATCAGACAACATGGAACTGTTGGAGATTACCCCAGTCTCTGACATTATAGAATTGCATTTCGATTGAGATTACATGCCATCACGTGGGAGACATTTATTTTATCGGCACTTCCTTTTCATACACAATACCATTGGCTCGCAAAAGCTTAGGTAACGGACAATGCATCTTTAAAAGTCTAAAAGCTTGGGTTGGTTGTTTTATAGCATGATATATATAATCCATATGAAAGATAATTGATATCTTCCCTAGCAACCGATATTTAGTTCACATCATTCGTCGTACTGTTTTATATATCAGTGAAACATAGTGTCTCAACTTCGAGCAACTTTCCAGTTGTTGTTATTGTTGTTTATGTGTGTTTACTCTATATGTTAACCTGTAATATTCTTTATTGGGTTAATTTGCTGTTGTTGTTTGCCCGAATATAGTAGCATTGTATATGAAACATTGAGAATGTTTAATAGATTATTGTCACGTTTATCGTCGGTATCATTTTGTCGGAAAGATTGTGAACATGGACAACTGGAATCTAGTGTGACGTGAACCAGTTGACACTCCCATAGAAAACTCATTTTACGTTCGAGACTTTCGCGTTGCTTTTGAATATTAGCGTTGTTATAGGAGCTGATTTCAAACGATCAACACACACATTATACACAACATAACAGAAGTATCAAACAGGTTAAATAGCCTCCTGTCAACCCAAAGGCTAACTGAAAAAACCCCGATTTACATTTCATGACTGAACCATATCCTGCGGTCAGTGGACTTTACACTGCGACTACACAAGGTGAGAAGTATCGGAAACAACAGCAGAGCGGGACAAATAGTTTCAACAAGGACACGAAGCCCTTGCACTTGTTTTTCTCCTAAAAAGATATGCGGCTAATGATTGTGCACTAAAAAAAATGCACAAGAAAAATCAAACGCTTATTAAGCTACAAACCACAAATTCTTGGGAATAGATTCTGAAAAGGGATTACATCTTTCCTCAGAATTGAAAGGTGCGTAGTTGCCAGAAGAAATATGTTTGATCATTTGGGTACAGATAGTTTGGGGAATGTATTCAGTGAGTGAAAAAGCTAGTTTTGTGTACAGTGTGTACGGCTGTCCTCCGCATTTGCATTCTCTGTCATCATTCTTTATACCATGATTCAAAATATTTCCACCATGTTTGCAAAGGGAAGGGACTGTCGTTAACGAAATATCCTTTCGTACTGTGTGTGATTGTTCTTCCATCCCCACCTGCTTTCAGTAAGCGAAAAGTTTAAGGGTGTGGCCAGATACTCGAGGAGTAAGATGGCAGCAGCATTTCCTGAAGGAGGAAAACGTTCCCTTCCTATTATGATGGTTTCTCGTTTTGGATCTAGCAAACGTGATAGTGTAACACAGAGACAGAGAGAGAGAGAGAGAGAGAGAGAGAGGGAGAGAGGAGGGGGGAGACAGACAGACAAGAGAGGGAGGGGAAAGCGAAATAATCTGATGAGACAATGACACGTATAGCAGCAGAAATTGTGTGAGCAGCCTTTACTATTTTTGTCAAAGCAAAATTGACAAATGGCAGCCAGAAAAGTTTTACAAAAATGAAAGTTTTACACGTGACTTTATTTCATTTATCTTCGTAGGTCGATTTGAATAAAAATCGGAAGCAGTTATCTTATTGGAATACGTCACCATGCTTGCTTTTGGTGTGTCGTAGTTCATGTACTTGTCTTGTATCTTGCTCGTTTGTGCTGTCAGTCTCGTCTGTGCTGGATCTTTGCGTTTCATTTAGTGTATCAGCCCTATGAATATATATGAAAATGTAAACTTATGTATGTATTCATTTTTAATCTGGTCAATTGTTCAAGCAATATGAATTTGGTTTTGGTGACAATGAATATCTTCCCTTTTCGTTAAGTACATTGTATATTGCAACTGGGGGGCCCACAATCTACAAGCTTCACATTTTCAATGGGTCCCCCATCTCCATCCTCTGATTGATTTATCACTAAATGCTTGTTTGTTTGATACCCTTCTAAAGTATAATGTACCTCCTTTTTTTTTGATTACTTATGTTAAAATTCTTTACTTTCATGTACACTGTGCATATATGTATGTTATTGATTATATTGCGATGGAGAAAAATAAAATGAAATGAACTGGACTGAACCATTTTCCATTCTCACTGCTGGACACGTCCTCACTTTGAGAATATATTTTATTTACAAGCTAATTTATACTTCTATTTTTCTACAATTTGTTTTGTCCTATAAACTTTGTGGAATTTTAGAGCACCTGAAAATGACTGGTACCACAGTGAATATTTGACACATTTTCAATCAACCCCTGAAAATAACACAAGATATTATGTTATTGCATATAAGCACCTTCAGACTTCGGGCTTTTCTGCCGAGGAAGGAATTGCCTTAAGGGCTGTGATGTCGACTTGTCAATGTATATTGTGCATTACGCTTTTGAATAAAAATGCAAAATTATTAAGTACATTTTTTTTTTTCACATTGGGGCTTAACGTGTGACATGACGATCATTGCCAACCATGCAAAGATTTATGTATATCAGTAAACTTCCGAGGCGCTCGTTGGCATATACAACAAAACCACCCAAAGTGTTGTTCTACAACTATACTTGTTAAATAAAGAACTGGGAACCATTTTTACCAACAATGATACACTAGTATGGCATTTAAGTACAGATTATGCCCTGTAAGCAAATTCATACACCTTACTATTTAGTAAGCTTTAGAAACATACTAGATTTTAGGCTGGCAGCATGTAGGAAATATATGTCAGATTTGTAGTAACAACTTGCTGGATGGAACAAAATGTACCAAGCATTGCGATGAATGGTTATAAGCACACGCCTATTACGCCAGTGGGACAATATGGGATCATCATGTAACTATGTAGACAATGTACTACATAAACTGCAATACATATTTGTCACCCCGTATCTCACATTCATGAACATAGAAATGTAAAATGATGATTACAAACTGAAGTGCAAGTGAATAAAAAACTTTGGATATTTAATCGTGAAAGAAATCTATCCGGTATAGGGGGCGAAACGTTCAGAGACTGCGAGGTACAAAACACAAATCAAAGTGGCAGTTGGTGCCATACAAGTCAGACGTAGACATCTTAAATCGATGGCACTCCAAAGTGATCATTCAATACTTGTACGAACACGGTGATGCTAGAAGATATCCATGCCAGTACACATTCTGATATAAGTTGTGCACATCTTCTGACACGTGTTTTCATTTTTCTATTTTCAAAGTCATGGTTTAAGTGTAAATAGGCCTACGAAGAATCGCCGCAAAGGTTCTGCCACTGTAGATTTTAAAGTGCATCACACATCTCTGTTTCAAACAGCCAATTGATAATCTTATGACTGAAGGCCGACTTTTTAAACGTTGACCCCTGAAAGCTGATAAACTCACCAGTTTCGTCCAGTTGTCCACTCAGCTCTGACCCGTTTCATGTCCATTTTCTTTTCCTAGAAGATGATTGAAAACACACAATATTGTTGATTAACAATAAGCGCATCAGGCTTTGAAGAAGAACCAGTTCTATCACAATCAATCCGTAAGTACCTCAACATGAGAGAATACTGTATACATCATGAAAGAGCAAAATAATATTCAAATCGAGCGATATGCGTGAATTATTGTCAGTGTATAAACAAGTCTATTATTACAGAGTTTACAGCGCTATGCATGTGCTACTTACCGATTTAGAAACAGCCCTTTTTCTTATTTTGATTTGTCATTCTTCATTCAGAGCTACTCCCATACAGTACTGACCTTATTCTTTTTTATCGTATACATTGTACATGAAGTAGCGCGAAGGGCTGGGGCCTGATTCATTGAAATTTGCTCTGTGTGTCACCAAGGCATGGGCCAACAGTAAGAAATACCAGGAGATTAGAGAGATGGGGTTGAGAGATGGGATTTCTATGGATGTATACAAGAATTCCACAGGTGCATTTGTGTCTTTGATGATCGTGTTTCCATGCCACCGTCTTCTTGAGCACTCTGAAGATTTCTTTTGAATGCTAACATAATGTGGGCGATATCTTGCCTGTTATTCACTTAAAGGACAAGTTCACCTTCATAAACATAAGGATTGAGAAAATGCAACAATATTAGTAGAACACATCAGTGAAAGTTTGAGGAAAATTGGACAATCGATGCAAAAGTTATGAATTTTTTAAATTTTTGTGTTGGAACCGCTGGATGAGGAGACTACTACAGCTTGTGAGTCATATGCGTACAACAGTATAAAGAAAATATAAAAGAAAATTCAACATATTTTCACTTTTTTCGCATAATAAAAGAGCAATTGACTTGCCTCTTTCTAAAGGCAGGGGGAATAATATTACCCATAACATTTATCGGTAACGAGTCGGGGGAATGTGTACTTTTTTCAAACGATGGAATTTTGTCAAATTCTCTTTATATTTTCCTTATATTGTTGTACGCATGTGACATCTAAGTTATTCATACACTGCAGTAGTCTTCTCATCCAGCGGGTACTGCAAAAAAACTTCAAAAATTCATAACTTTTGAACGGATTGTCTGATTTTCCTCAAACTTTCAATGATGTGTTCTACTAATATTGCTACATTCTCTCAATCCTTATGTTTATGAAGGTGAACTTGTCCTTTAATGATAAAGCATATAAAACGAAAGTAAATCCCTTTCAAAAATATGTGCAAAAATGTACATCTGTTCACTGTATGGTGAGTATATGATTGTATTATTGTATATTGAAAACTGCATTTATGTATAATCCGTGTATGTATATCATGTATGTATAAATGTGGATGTATATTTATGTTATTTATGTGTGTATGTATGGATGTATGTAGATATCCCTATTTGTATAAATGCCAACGGAGAGAATTTCCTATATCGACAATAAAATAAAATCTAAATCTGAATCCGAATCTGAGCTGTACGTTGTGAAAATACTTGAAACTGCACCCTCCCGGAAAGCCAATTCAATCACTTTTCTGAAACTGATAATTATGGAGTAACATGATATAATCTTCAAGTATAGTTCTTTAAAATAAAGATGTCAGATTTAATAGTGATTTTTTAAGAGTGATGTTGATTTTTATCAGTCTCAAACATATCTGATTCTTATATAGGGATGGCAACAAATAATTAGTGTCATTAAGACAGAAAAAAGTAACTACCATCATGAAGACATATCTTCCTCAGAGAGTTGCTGGTCCATTATGCAATGAAACATGAATCAATTGTCTTCCTCTGTGACGCAGATCTAGTTTGCAACATATTTACACAAATATTTAGTGTGCATCGAACATGGATCAAAGAGAATAAGCGTGTTGTGACTCCATCATCTCTTGAACCTCCTTGGAAATACTAACTTCTTGTGTCGGAGGTAGCACACCGGCATGCTCGGAAAAAAAAAAGAAAAACGAAAAAATTGTGGTAAATTACAGAAACCGTCCATTGTGCACGATTGCCGTGGCATGCACTTTAGACGCATTTTTTCCCCGTTAATTAAGCGATTTACTCGATGTGCGACGGTCATAATTAACAGTGAACCCCTACTCGGTCCGGTTACCTTCGGTAGGTCGAGAATTTGATAGTATACCCAGATGGAAAGGCTACTGATATACAAACTGACAGCCAGGCAGTCCTCTATCGATAATGAAAATGTATTCTCATTACTTAATCCACATCATCTCAGTGAAAAAATCAGCACCAAACAAACTGCGAAAGTGTGAGTGTTATGCTATCATTACCGTTCTCCCTATTCCTCTTCGTTTTTCTTTCAATATTACTCTGCTGGTTTCCTTCCTGCATTTCCACCTTTTTGTCTGGTCCTTGCGTATTTGATTTTCTCTGCCATGCATCCTAACCTGCCGTCGATCGACTCCTCTACTCTTCTGAACAAGGACCTCCTTTACACGTCTAAACAATGAGCTGCGTGTAAATGTTGCATTTCATTGCATTCTATTCACTCACTCTCTATACGTTCAGTCTTTTTGTTGACACAAGTAAAAGACGTAAAAAAGATCTTATAAGTCCTAATGGCTAAAACATGTTGAGATATTTGCTTCCCCAGGGGAGTGATGGAATACATGTGTGTGATATTCTTATTATTATTATTATTATTATTATTATCAGTCATGATATGGTTTTATGATTATTCTCGCTGCAGGAGAACAATTATCGTCGAAAAGCAGGCTGGTACTTTTGGGTTTGAGCTCCAAACATATGCCATCCACCACAAGGGGCGGAACGAAGTGGAATTGTGCACCTATGTCTGCGATGTTCAAGTAGATGGCCCTGCGTATCTGGCTGGGATGAGACCAGGTGATCTATATCTTACTCTCAATTTTGTATTTAACCCATGCGTTCAAACCCCACTTATTGCCTTTCCCGCGTAACAATGTCAACACATCTTTCCTTAATTCTTTGATTTATAAACACAACTCCTGCTATACAACTACATGTATCGCCGCATTTTACTCGTATTGCTGACACATGACTGAAGAGACAAGAGGAATATATGGTGGTGAGAAAAATATCGATGATGACGAACGATCGATATGAACTGTAGTTGATCATGATCACCTATTAAAATGTCTGTTATTTGTACGGACTTTCAAAATCTACATTTCGAATTCAATAAATTAAACACCAACTAAAAATGGGAAGAATGATAAGTCAAAACGAACATCTAGCGATAAGATATCTGCAAGAAAAGTGAAGAATTTAGGATAGTGTTTGTAACAATACAGGTTTAATGAATACATGATTCAGAATAGGTACTTTAATAAATCAGCATCACTATTCCTATAGCAATGCAGGACGACAAGTCAGGCTGTGTCATAACGTGGTAACCACAGAAAGAGTGGGACAAGGATAATGAATTTAGACGGCTCTATAGGATTGAGCATAGTGTCATCCGGTAATACTGGCTGTTATATAGACCTACTAGATTGAGTCCTCACTCGTCATCTGTTCAGAAATCGTATTAAGGATTAGGTAGAATTTGAGAGAGACTGAGTTGTTCATAGCTTACAACTGCTACACTGTCAAATTTGCGTCATTGTTATGCTGCTGAGGTACTCCTAATGAGTGATTGTGAAATATCGGTAACAGCGCAAGACGTGATAATATGAGTGTCAAAGGTCTTATGGTGACGAGATAAGATACATTACAGCACGATGTTATCTGTTAACACATGAAACTGGATGTCATTCGACTTCATGTGAAATAATTTACCCTATGATACGAGGAATGCTGCAAATTAGTGTTATGTTATTAATCATATATGCATGCATATACAAATAAGTTTCAGTTACCTATCACCTTTTCGTTTCTTTGTGCTTATAATGGCATTCATCCCCAAGTTGAATTATCCTTTCGGGTTTACTAGTATGTCAGGTTTAACCCTATAAAGCCCAAGGGGGGGGGGGGGGCACATTGTGCCCCCATACCAGATTTTCGTTTGCCACTCCTTCGTCCTTAATCCGATTTCAACCAAATTTGGTGACTTTTCCTAAAATCTTATTGCGAACATTTTTGATATATAATTTAGCTATATTTGATGTTGCTGGTTGCCATGGCAACCATAAACTGACGACCATGTCAGTCAGATTTTGCATATTTTTTCTGTTCCCATTTCATTTAACAGCATTACAGTGTATGAAATGGGTGTTTCTTGGCTGAAATTTGTTGAAGAAGCAAAATTTGAAGTAATCATGGTCCTGGAAAGTTTTTCTTATTATTTCCTTTGTTTTTATGTGATAAAGGCATAAAACAATAGATATAATAGAGATAATCGAAAACAATAATATTTTCTACAGATTGCCCTTATATTTTGAGTTATTTTGATTCCTTCACCCAGGTTATGCCTCTAATATCATTATTTTATCATATTTTCAATTTGCAATCTCAAAATTCCACTGCTATGCAAATATGAAATGTCATAACTATACATGTACCCATCCCAAACATTTCATCTCAGGTCTCATAATGTATCACTATGTTGATATCAATAGCGCCCCCGTGTGGTGACCTTGGGAAATTTCAAACATAACAAATAATACAATTCCACTTGCTTATCGTTTGTGACAAATATGAAAATGATTGGTTTATGATAAGACATATATAATGGGGATAAAGAAATTATACCGAAAAATCATGTTTTTAGCATATTTCCTATGTATTTCTTTATATTTTTGTAAATAGCGCCCTCCATTGGTGGCCTTGTGAAAATTCAAATGTACGGTCATGTAGAGTATAAGTTACTCTACCCACGTGCCAAATATGACAATGATACATCAAATAATAAAAAAGTTATATAGGGGGGGGGGGGCACAATGTGCCCCCCCCCCCTTGGGCCTGCGAGGGGTCAAAATAGCTTGGGCTTAATAGGGTTAAGTGTGTGCGTGTGTGTCACACACACACACACACACACACACACACACACACACACACACATACTGCTATAGCTTCTGACCACTGCACGAGCATTGACAATTATGGGTTTCTGGGACGAATACTGTACTAGGGCTTTCTATAGCTCAATCGGTAGAGCACCGGGCCAGCAATCCGGGTTCGAATCCCGATGGAATCCTATTTTCTTTCCTCATTTTTTCCACTTATTTATTATCAACTTCATTAGGCCAAGTAAAAAAAGAAACCAGTTTCTCGTCCTCGCGCGCATCGATTTTGGCCGCCGCATCGATTTTTTTACTATTTACTATTTTCAAAATGGCGCTGAAAATACCAAGAAATTCATAATTCTCGTCCCAGCCCGCTCCCCGCCCGCATCAACTTTTTTGATATTTACTATTTTTTCGGCCGCCGAAAAAACAAAATCGACAATTCACCTACCAATCGTGATGTCTCATTTCTAATTACGCCTTGCGTCCTCTGCTTAGCTGGAGTACAGCTGTAGCTTCTGTAGTGCGTATGTAATAACGCACGCATTTCACACTGCGAGCTCGGCAAGAAAGAATGACCCACAAAGCAGTCGAACTGTAGTTGGATGGGCGCGGCGCGCGGGCCTGGGCTGTGATGTACAGCGCACTCGGTATCGTCGTGAACGCGAGAGCGGCAACATTTTTTGCGAACAATCGCTGATATTCCACGCATATTTCGCGCATTGCTCGTATTTTTCCCCGTTTCTCATATTTTAAGCGGATGAATTGTACTGTACAAATGCTTGTGAGGATTGTATCGAGTTTGTATGTATACATTTTCATGTCATTGTGACTATGTGCATGTGTGTGCAGTGTCGGAAGGTACGGTGCCAGTGCAGTGGCCGTGCTGGCCGCGTATACGTACGTATGCGTGTCTGCAGCTGTCAGGGTCCCCATCCCCCTGATCTATCAGCCGTCTGCACGCACGCATGAACACATTCGAATGTGTAGAGGCCCAAACACTCTGCTCTGTAACGTTGCATCTGACGGCGATGTATTGTTCTATTTTGAAGAGAAAATGAATGCGCTTTTCCAGCAAATGTAGAATTATTAAAAAGGTGTATCTACAAAATAAATAACTTTTCCACGGACTCTGGTTTGTCTCGTATTTCTGCGGGATACTTTACTATGTAAATTCACGGACACGGCCGTGAGTCGTATCACACTGATACAATCATTCATCATCCAAATGATGAGTGATTATCAAATGTCTTTTTAGAACATGAAGAAACATCTTTAAATGTTTAATGCTATAATGCCATGTCAGTATCATTTTGACATCCATCTGCAATTGTACCAGCCAGTTTCTAGTTGAATGTGCTACAATTGTGCTGTGAAGAGATGCAGATACATACCATCTGTGTGGACACAAAAAGTCACAAACACCAATGATTCCATAAATAAAGCAGTGTTTTGAATATCATGGAATTTATTTCAGTCGTACATTTGTTGATAGAATGTTTTATACCTGATTCAATTAATAGCACAATACATCAGAATTGCAAGTACACTGTCACTGGTATCAGAAATGCCATTAACACTAAATACCGGTACCAGTATTAAGATGGTCATTTTCCCTTGACATAAACATCTGTAGTGTACGTAGTGGAAAGAAAAAGCAAATGTATTTTTGCATGCATGAAGTTTCATTTCAAGTATGGTACATATTATATCTATGCACAGAGTGCAGGCAAGACATACTTTTGGGACCTGGTCTCTCATAACACAGCTACCAGAGTGATATTTCATTTCATAAATTGGATATAGAAAATAGTATAGCCCTCTCTCGTTACCTTTCTCAGAATTACCGGACGAGAAACACATATTACTTTCATTTTGACAATCCTCGAAAAAAATAGTAAGATATCAAATAGTAAGGGCCTCCCTCATCGCCTTGCTCAAAAAACCCGGACGAGAAACTGCTTTCTTTTTTTACTTGGCCTTACAGTGTTGTATAGTTGGTGGTCCCAGTGACCTAAATCAATCAAATATAAGCAAACTCATCGAGTTTATAGCGACAGTGCTTGATTCACATATTTCCAAATGTGCAATAATATTAGCTTAAATAGTACACCATGTACAGTGATGTACCCGCGCCTCGTCAGGGGCCCTAATATCGTCACCCTGCGTAAAATTGCTACAAGCGCACTGTACAAAAATTTACGCCCGGGACTGTGTTCAGTACACTTGAAACTTTGCAGGGTTACCACAACCAAGCAAACTGAGGTGAAAATCAAACAGGTTTTCTTGAAAATCTTACATTTACGTATGTAAGGAATACGTGTTATCAGTATCATCACGGTCACCTGCACACGTCTTTTACGTGCTTTGTCTATGGGAGCGTGGGGTGGCGAGGTGCGGGCCCCTCCTTAGCGCACATCTATACCGCATCGTTTGCGTTTTACGACGATAGCTGCAAATTTCCGGTATCGATCATTGAACTTGGAGTTCCATTTGAATCTTTAGCATTTTTCCTTTATGTGAGTGGGATTGCACAGAATTTCAGTGACTTAGTGTGATTTAAACGTGCATAAACATTAATTATGACGAAGTGCGGGTCACTCAAGTATACTTTCGTCTAATACAAAATGCTGTCGTGTATCCGGGCAATTACCCCCAGAGGGCAATTACCCCCCGGCTAAATATTGGTTAGTGGTAAGGTTAGAGTAAAGATTAGGGATAGGGTTAGGTATAGGGTTAGGATTAGGTTCAGGATTAGAATTAGGATTAGGACCAGGAGAAGGGTCCGACTTAATTGCCCAGGGGGTAATTGCCCTATAATTGCCGCTATAATATCGTGTTTGTAACAAAAGGCTACATTTTTTTTATTTCCAAAGGAGGCACATAATACTTCTGTTGTTTATTTATTGATTTTATTTACCTCTTCTACGTTGGCTATCTGCAATGATGTGTCCCCATGCTTTCACCCACTCGGACATTAGAATTGTCTTGGTAACTTTTGCCAAATTTTACCTTGGTAAGGGTAACTACCCCGACATTACCCCAACAGTCCTTCTGTTAAAACGGTACTCCTCGCTCTCTCCTGCGGTTTTATTGCCCGAAGAAAGGAATTTTGTTCTCCGGACGTTCTCCCGACGTTGTCAGGGTAAGGTCTGTTAAAACAGGGCTTTAGAGAGGCAAAACGCAGACGCTTTGTGGAATGTAATTGAGCGCTAGCAACTATGCTCCAAAAATAGTATGATGATGCCTTCCGCGGTGTGTTGTGAACGTTGAAGATTTGCGGTTGTACCATGTGTTTAAAGTCCTGAAGAAGACTGTTGAGAATGACAGAGGGGAGCTTAGTGATTCTTTCAGGACAGGCGTCGCAGGCCACCCGTGATATCAAAGGAACTGCTCTCATCATCGTCTACTTGATTACTCTGTCTCTCTTACTTAACGTATGTTTCACTTGGAATTGATTTCTGAGCAATAAAAGGACGTCTTTCTTCACTCATTTGTTCTCTTTCATTTCCTTCTACGACTACATCATTACGTGAAGTAACACTTGAACTACTCTTTCAGTTCTGCTTCTTTCCCTCTTTCATTAAATTCTTACATGTGCACATCTTTCCCCGTATCCGTCCTTAAAAGGGAATTCCACACGATTTTCATTATTTCACATCATGTATAGTACATAAATCAACAGCGCCATGTATGGATTTGTGGGTTTTGTTGTGGTCCTATAGAACGGAGAAACCAATACTCTGAAACATCCAAAACAAATTACAATTCCATCACAATACAACTTGCTTAACAAGTTCACATGTGTAAAATTTATGCAGGCTTTCTTCTTTTTTCTGCTTCATTGAGCCCCCAGTCTTGCATGCCTATGGTGAGGCTTCCATGTCATGTTCATTGTTATTTATTATAAATTTTGCAAGCATTCTCATTCCTTATCCTGATCACTATAAATTCTGAAACTCTGTACCCAGTATAACCAATTCATAGTTACTCAAATGTAAAAGTCTGAAAACCATCCTGAGGTCTCCTTTAAAAGTATTCTCAAAATTACCTGACTTACATTGTCATGCTTATGGGATCTTAAAGCTCCTCTCTAGTCTATTGGTGCATTACAGTTGATCTAAACAGTGTGCCCTCGTGCGCGGTTCTATCATTTATTGATTCCCGAGCTGGATATTTTAAGTCCAATCCCCATCTCTCTCTCTCTTATCGAAAATTTCTCCCTAGGTTATTTTTTAATATTGTTGATTAAATTAGAGCAGCACACACGAGGTAGAGCAAAATTGCAAAGACAGTCACATCGGAGTCATGTGACTTTGGCATTACTGTTCTGAAATTCACTGTTGCTAGGAATAATAACTAATAGTTTTCTGAAAATAGACATCAGTCAGGTAAATGATGGTATTTTCTTCATCTGCATTTTATGTTCAAATGTTTCTTCTTGGAGGATGAGCAACGACATAGTATTCTTCATGGGTAATTGGCAGAGTCAAAAAGAAAATAAGATATCCTAGAAAAGGTATAGTACCTGCTATTCCTGGTCAAAAAAAAGAAGAAGAAGAAAGCACAAGAAAAGTATGGCAAACTTTGAGAGAGATAATTCTATAATTGTCATTTTGTATGTAGGCTTTCGAATTATTCTTCTAATTTTGCTATCATTTCTCTTAATCTTAAATTGCATTTGTTTTTCTAGCTTTATTCGTATAATACTAATATCTCAGTGGAATTCTACATTAAATGTAGCAGTTCGTGTATTTTAAGGAAGCTGCGCTGGCTCGTCAACCATGATGCTAACTTCCTTTTTCCAGCAGGCTGATCCCAAGCGTCTCACTGGGGAATTCTGGGCGGTCCTAAATAGAACAACGTCTTTGCATGCGAAATGACTGTTCAACGAAGTCTGTCTCCAACTTCTTTGTTCGAACTGACAAAGCAGAGAAAAGAAGAACCACTCATCCAATTTCCGCACCATGCTGATGCAACTGGTCTGCATTAACGACTAGGGCATATCACTTTCCTTCTCATCATCTTTCTATTTTATCTATTTCGGGTCATACTGTCTTTGACGTTGAAAACAAAGTGCGTCTCTCAGAATTAAAAAGCGAAGTCATGTCGGTAGTATATGAAAGTCAGGCATGGGAAAAGGTAATATAATGGGTTAAGGAAACAAATCGTGACAGGCCTGTCTTTGGCGGGTCAGGTATATTTGAGATGTGAAGAGCAGCAGGTGCCTTAAATCAAAGTGTCACTGAAGGAAACACCAGTGGCTGGAAATATAGTGCAATATTGTCGATTGATGTGACGTTATGCGGTGCACAGCTATTTCATGCAAAATACTCTTCCATCCTTTATGATCCTGAACGTCATAAAATAATACGATGTGCTGATTGCTGGTATTCCATTATAATCTTTAAACTTTTACATTTCGGAAGTCTTTACCAACTCTTGCCGATTTCATAGCCACGGATACAGTTACCAGTCAATATCACACCCATACATTCACCTTTTTTGTGACTGACATGAATAGAAAGTTCTCACGCAACGATAAGGACGTCATGATCACATTTCATGTCTCTATCTTTATGTCACATAATATTTGTGTTGCTTATTCTCACAATTATTGAGATTCGCCTGTTCTCCGTTCTGTGTCGAGGAACTTCTCTCATCCTCGTCTTAATTTCAAGTTTCACTTGTTCACGCACACTGGAGTTTAGTTCAAATTGTTTGTAGTGATATGATACATAAATTATGCGAACAGCAGTTTGTATGGGTTTTTTTTTTCGGGGGGGGGGGGCGATGGGGAGAGGCAATGTAATGACTTTTAGCTTAGCCGTCAAACACTTGATTTATTATACTTTATGGTAGCATAATGCTGTAAGATACAAAGAAGTACAATCGGATCGTGTGCCGTCTACATTCTCACCAGACACTCGTATGGAACTAATTGACGTTGATGTGATCATAGGAAACGCATTGTTAGGAACACAGCTTTTCATAACCTAGCTTGCCAAAAGTCGGATCATATTCCCGATTGCTTTGCCCCATTACTGGAAGACGCATGAACAAAGTACCATGTTCATATGCACGATTTGACTTATCCATGCTACATGCAGACAAACCAAATAAATTTGCGGTGTATCGTATTTTTTATATATATCAAGAATATCACAGTAATGTTGTTTTCTATTTTGCATCCACACGTAAAGCATTCACAAAGTAAAGGATTCTAAAAAACAAACATATTAGAATAAAATAGAATATGAGAAGAAGCAACTTCAGTGTGTATTGATTACACACACGAACGTTTGTTTTGTTTTGTTTTTTATCAAATGAGTGCCATATTCTGTGTAAGACTAAAACAAAAAATAGAATGTGACTGAGTTTATGAGGTCGCTACGCTCTGCGTATCCGTCGAATTTCTTGATTTTTCTTTCACTATTTATCAGTAACTTGAAGAGTTCCAACAATTAATTCCTTCATTATAACGAGCTATAACAAATATTTTGATTCATTTTGAGCTAACCTCCTCTAATATTTGAGACCAATGTAATCATACGTCAACAAAAGCTTAAACCTGTATAGTCAATGAAAACTTGGTAGCATGCATTGTGAAACTATGTGGAACGTGCGATAGTGCACACAGTGAAAGGATGCCAAGGGAAAAATACCGAAGTCTTAGCAAAGAAAACATTTTCCTGCAGTTAGTGACTAACCAGTATGTGAGAGAATGTTACTTATTTTGATAGTTTGGTTTGCTTTCTTTTGCTCTCAGGAGATATCATCTTGTCTGTAAATGGAATATGTGTGGAACATGCGTCACATGAAACCATCGTCCATCTTATCACTGTATCTCCTAATTCACTCAGGTAAGTCACGCATATCTTTACAGCTTCTTCCTATAGCTGTACATATATTTCATTATCACTTATACGGGAGGCAAAAGTGAGAGGGGCAGGCATTCGTTGCACGGACAAATTGAACAGATCAGGCATGCAATGTAACAAATGTACCGGAGACTAACAATGAGAACATGTTTTATTATCACACATTAGTTCCTGTCGTCAACCCTCTCCCTCTTCCCCAGGAATTCGGAATGCGAGGGGTTGATTTTCGTATGAAACATTATGTTTCTGTTTTACACAAACCAAAACTGTCAAGATATCAAAATTGAAGAATTGTTTCTTAATGCCACCGTTTACTATTGGGAGCAGTGACTAAAAAATTTCACATTTGGTGTCTATGTCTAGTTCAGTTGTATCACAAAACATCCTATCATTAAAAAAAAAAATATAAAAGGTCGCAATAAAGCTACACATATAACTAGATATCACTAATTTTATCAATAAACCATAACTGTAGACGGTTTACTTTAGAAACGATTTTGATAAAACTATTGTTCACAATTTTGTATATCTAACAATACTTAACAATGATTACACATTTTTCACATTGGTTGTTTCTATTCATAACTCACATTTTAGAACTATTTTGACGCATTAAAGCTGTGTTTTTTTTTTCACTGCAAATGGTAAATAGTGGCTTTAAATGATAATGCATTGCACGAAGGCCTGCCATTGAAAGCGCGAAAAAAAAAGCACACACACCTAAGAACATGCAGTTTATTTACTAACATGTTCAAAATTTATGCGTGCCTCTTTTCTTGATTACCCGAACGCTTGACCGAGGCTAACATGAGATAGCAACAGTATTTGTATGCAAATAGCACTCCAAGTATTGACATGCACTGTGCATGATTATGCAGGTTGATGGGATAGGTGGTTACTACTGTAGAATAGATCCTTGAGGAAAATTATTGAATTCATTAGTAAATTAGCGTATTCACTGAAGCATATCCTAGCTTCGAGACATTGGAAGAGTCACTTATTTCAACACGTTTATTACTGACATTATCCCGTGTCTCGTGCGTAATTGGACGCAGGAAACGTTCGTCTGTTCCCACATAACAACCGCCGTTGGTGAGCCAGGTGCACCGCAATATCTCCACAACAAAGGGATGCACCTATGACAGTGCTATCTCACTACACACAGGTCCAACGGGAACGCTCTGCCCACACTGTCACCATTTTTATATTCTCTCACCTCTACATGATTTTGTAACGTTTGAATCTGTGCCACTAAAATGATGAAGTGCAATTCAATGTCATGTTTATATTGACTTCAGGTAATAGAGACAAATTCTATGAACACTATGGTAAAAGTTTTTAAAAAATCGATCTAAGTAAGAATATCAAAGTTCCGAATGTTTTCACCGTTTCGGGTTATTTACTCTTGTCGACTTTTGTCTTCATTTTGAAATGCATTACCGTTTATCCAAATACCACTAGTGTCCTACTCGGAAATCAGCCGACTAGCACCTAGAAAACCCAGCATATTCCGAGCGCCTAAAAGACAAAAAAAAAATAAAAAAATCAGACATCATATACCATATATACAGAATTCCTCAGCGAACACTTAGAGACAGTACACTTCATTCATTAGCACCAATAAAGTTGAATAATTGTTGTTTCTCTTTGTTTTCCAATGCTTGTGTTGTCATTTCCTTTAACTCTTTTGTTTGCTATTGTTTTGTTATCTAGAATAGTTTATGATATCTGAGGAAGAAAAGAAAAATATCTTCTGACAACACTTTACATTGTAGCAACAAAAATAAGTAATTGGAAGCAGCAATTTTTGGTGTCGTTATTCAGGAATAAGTGCTTAATCTTCGTAACATTAAACCCGATAGGGTCTTGAAAAGAAAAATATTTAGAGTGAACATTTCATGGACCAAACTAATCATTTCAATTTCATACTTACCCGACACCCTGTTCAATTCTTAACTTTACACAATATCCCGTGTTCATAAAAGTAATTTAAAGTCGATTAATAGATGAGCGGAAGTACACAAAAGGCTACAGACCAAAATGGTGTTTGGCCTGTGGCAAGCACTTTGTATTTTCGTTCGGTTCAATCATTCTAATACAATTCTAATAGACGATTGCTCTCAGCGTATGTTTCTTTACGCGAAGTATTCAAGATTCCTTGTTTTTGAATGAAATAACATTTATTTCACATAAGTATTTCGCATGCGTCAGTAAGGAATTCACGATTATTCTGAATTGTGTGGTAAACATTTATTTCACATAAGTATTTCACATGCGTCAGTAAGGAATTCACGATTATTCTGAATTGTGTGGTAAACATTTATTTCACATAAGTATTTCACATGCGTCAGTAAGGAATTCACGATTATTCTGAATTGTGTGGTAATTACGTTATTCACAAGATTCTGGTTCCGACAACCATGAACGAAAAGGGATAGGTATTACATGAAAGTAAGGAAGGATTAGCGGACTGAGCAAAACTGATTCAATGTTTTTTTTTAACCATTCATTTAGTTTTCTTGAAGACTTGTCAGAGTTACAGTGCGATTGTGCTCTATGTTGAAATCGTTTTTGATAAATGAGAATGGCATCGATCAAACAAAACGATAGAAGTTTAGATGAATTGAATACTAAACAAGAAAGCTAGGTGTTCAGTCATACATGGCAAGGTGAAGGTGGCGACGTTGCAATAACCTAGTACGCTTGCTTTTAATAGGAAATGTGTCGTATTTGAAGTGTTAACAAACAAACACATAACTCTATAACGTGTAAAAAACAATAGAACAGATAGTTGTACGTATCTAATTTGCATGTGTGGTTTGCCACTAATAGTACTGTGATGCGATGATATTTCTTAGATATTCTTTTACGTCTACTCTTAATGGTACTATTACGGCTCTGTGTTTATAATTCTCTGTTCTACCGTCGAAAATTTGAATGACAACAACTTTTTAAAATATTTTATATTGGGGGGGGGGGGGCAAATGTTCGTTTTAACCTTCCAAGTCTCAGGAATGATGTTAGTTTGCCCTTGGTGCGACATTTAGCATGATTTTTTTTAAATCAAATATTCAACGTTGATTTTATCTCTTTCAAACCATCCTTCCTGAGGCAGGACGGAATAAACAGTGATCAGCGATTACAAGACAGTAGTTTACACATCACAATGTCGTAGTCAGCTATCTCAAGAATTCTGTAAATTATTGACCTGACAAGTGTCTGAGATATACAAATTTTTGACAAGAATTTTGCCAAATCTCGGATGTCAAGGATTTGAATTTTATACGAAGGCATATATATATAAAAAAATCTTCTCTTCTATTTGTCCACTCAGGTAGTCTGAGTGCTTGTAATTTGCCTATATTTCGTCAAAATTGTTTTTGCGTAATGCGTGTAGTGATCTGGAAACTAGAGATCATACTCGAAGAACATGCAGTGCGTCACATCAGACTAATTTGTTTCCGTGTGATAATACCTACCAAGGGTATGACCCTTGCCTGAAAGATCCTACTCAAGGTAGCCAGCCTAGAATCATTGAAGTTGATGAACTCTTGGAATATGAACAGCATGGGAAGGTCGAAAGGACTTGTTTCTGCGTTATTGACTCATAAACCCATGAAAAACAAAATTCTTGCGGTTTTATAGAATGATGTGAGTGATAATGACTTATCAGAGTTGGATCGAGCATCATCCATATTCCTTCGTGGCTGTATTATACAGTCCTTGAGATTCTTACTTCATACTGATATTGCGAGAGACGTTGTATTAAGATCTATCAAGTTATAAGTCAGAGATTTTGCGCTTGAAAATCACGTTATTAGTGTGTTTTTTGCTTGCTTTTTGTTCATCTCAGTATTTCCTGTACGGTGCCAGCTGCAACTTGTTTCTGGTCCTCGATTTGACGATAAACTTCTAAGTCTTGTCTGTTTGTGTTCCCCCTCCCATTATTCGTCCTCCCAATCCATATTAATCGGTTCCCCTTTATTCGTTGATTTATTGTGCATAGCATTATGCAAATATGCAATATTATGCTATTACAATCGTAAATGTTAGTATGTAATTGTCAATACAACAACGTCGGATTTGTCTTTGTCTTAAATGTTACACTTAATGAATGTTGTTTATAATTAATATGAAAGTGAAGTGTTTGTTCCCTTGTGCCATGACAGCCAATTTTTCAACCCTCATAACCTTGAGTTAACCTCACACGTGACGATTCATTTCAAGCAGTGTATATGATCATAGTGGCAACGTAGTTTATACAATATTCTCAAAAATTATTCAAATTCATGAAATTCTTCCGTCGAGATGCCTGTCCGGAGATGAGCCCCGTTTTATCAAAATATAAAATCGATTTTAAATTTCCTTACCACACAGGCTGGTATAGACTTACAGTTTAAATCAACTTTATAATCAATTGTAACTCTTCATAAAACAGGGCCCAGGAGGTCGTAGGTTCGAATCCTGCTCGAGTATGTACGCCCATGATTTTTTATCATGGCTACTACTAAAACACTGTGGGATCAATGCAGTGCTTATTTACGTCGATGTAGGGCAATTTGTCAATCAGTTGCAATTCTCCAAAATTGTTGCAAGTGTTTACACAGTGTATCACTCTGTTTTCTCCACAGACTGGTGCTCCTATTTGAGGATTGTGTAAAGAAAGTGGAACACAACAAAAGGCTTGTAAAATTGAAGGTAAGTTATGCAATTGCAATCTTTACATCCGACTTTTGTCACAAGTCGTTCCAGTGAAAAGAAGGACTGAAGAATTTACATCAGATTTTCTTTCATCAGTCAAAGAGAATATAGACAACACAATTTTTCAATGTTCCATATCCATGAGTTAATTCCCACATATGGCATGGAATCACTATATATAATTTGTCTTTTTCATAACATGTTCCCAAACATCAGGATTTTCAAAGATACAACAGAATAATTACGACTGGTTGATTCTGTTCATCAAAACGTGTTTGCTTTACAGCATACCTAGAATGATAAGTCAAGGCATTATACGGTACTCTCATCACGAAATAAATAATGTATCTCCTTAAATAGATTTAGGGGAAAAATAGTATAGTTATGAATTTGACATCCAATATGACGTGATGAATGATTTGAAATTTGCATTTTTACACGCCACTAATGTCACGTCTAAAACTAGGTATTAAAAAATTCCTTTACGTTCTGTTAATCCACAGAGGATGCTCTATGATAAGAAGCTCGCGTATAGGGCCCTCCAGGCGCAAGAAAAACGAGTGATGCTCGGTCTAGCGCGATACGAGCTTAACAGTATGACATCGCTAGCCTCTGATGACAGTGGTTTCTACTCTTCACCTGGATCATCACATCTCAGCAGCAAGTCTCAGTCTTTGAGCTCTATCAGTTCGGGCGGATTCACTCTATCACAAATTCCTGGGAATGAAAGTCTAGAACAAATCGCTGTTCTGGATGTGTGACGCATTGTCACTCTAGCTGACATTTGAGACTTTTCTTCGCTTCGACAGACAATAATGCAGAACACCCATCACTGCCTATCTCGAGAGTTCCTCGCATGTGAATCGAATCTCCGTAGGCCCCTACTTCCTGTATTTTCATCAGCATAAATGAAAGGAAAATGTCAACATGAAAGAGCAAGTAGAGAGCTCGAAATTATAGCACTGAAGAACGCGAATGTTTGTGAGGACAATTTGCATCCCATCATAAGGCACTACAATTAAAAAGAAACACTCAATGTAGGCCTAAGTCCTATTCAACGCAGAATATGACAAACTCATACATAAATCTGCAATACAGCTAGCTAAAGTGACAAAAGCTCTAACGTCTTTAAAGCAGATAGTTAATTCTCAATTAAATGGAGAGAGGGTTGATGTAACAGCAATGAAATGATCAGCTGCATTCGTATTTGTTGCCTCACGAAGACAATACGAAGGAAACAAGAAGCTGCCAGATTGGAAGGCAACCTGCAATGCTATTGTATCATAGAGCGTACATGGAGATGCCAAATTCGAAAAGCTCAAGTGTTTCTCATTAGTTTGTCACGGTGACGTGAACATTATAAAAAGCCAGTCTCGGAGCAGCTTCTCCAGTCACTCTTGAGCAGCAATGCTCCTAAAACTTTAATCACAATTAATCACAACTCAGTTCAGAAACAAAATGGAAATTCCGCCTTGGTTTGGCCATTTGTATCCATTTTGGGTCAGTGTGCATGAAGCCAGCTTTCAAAAGAAAGAAGGTGAAAAAAGAAGAAGTCATAATTTAGACCTGCCTCGACCAACAGCTTTACATGAAATGTAATGTGTTTCATTGATGGTGGATGGTGAATTTTTGGTACCAGGAAATAAGATCAGTTCCTATCATGCAATGTTCAACGGATATAATCATCGAATTCTGAAGTGGCCATTCAAAGACTAAGTAGGAGATGAGAGAGAGAGAAAAAAAGACATTATCATCAATGATTAGCAGGCTTGTATGCTTAACGTCAATCGTTGTCTGCCACGACTGTTGATTATTTCAACAAGGAGAGTGAAAAGAACTTAAGCAGACTGATTCTTATTTTCTTTTGTCTCTCCTGAGTGAATAATAAAAGCCGCAAGGTTATAATGGTTCAGGAACTTCAGAAATATCAATATTGAGGTTAGTGAGTAGACTCGTGGGCCAAACGTGAGTGACGCCCATGCCAGGTCATGCTAGATCACCGAGCTGACGAAGGAATCACAAAATCATGGGAAGTTTCCCGTGACAGTTGCGCCAGGGTGCGAGATATAAATGTTTTGTCCCCGGGGTACAGAAAGGATTAGAAAAGGAAAGGATCAGTGGTAAATGAAGCTTACAATGGAGGCTGGTTAGTACTTTGTATTTTTAAACGCGTCTAATCTGAATTGCCAAGAAAAATGAGCGTTAATCAATGGAAACAGACGAGAGGCAAACGTCAGGTCTAGAGAATCCTGCTGCTTGATGCCTGTAACACGACACGTGGAAATTGTTACTCAACAGATAGATGTAGGCCGACATTTGCTGACTTACATTCGTGCCTTTATTTTCTTTGATGAAGAGAGAGAAAGAAAGGGGGGGTTTACAGTATGCTACAATATTTTCCCTTGGGTGACATCATGTAGAAGAGAATATGCACGGCTTGAAAATGAATACAATATCTATTAATGAGTCATGTATCTTATGTATTAACCTTTGATCTTTCAATGATCGTAGTATATACATGTCTTGTTCAGTCAAAGAAATTTAATTGTTTTCCCATGATTTTATAATAAACCACTTTGCTAACCCGTATCAGTTCTCCCCTGCGCAGAATGAAGGTGGGTATGTTGTGTCCAATAACCCAGTTTGATTTCACAAGTCTATTGATTTTCTATATGTGTTGTTAAAACCTGCTTTATGCGATTTGCGTAGAGACTACAGGCATACAAAATTCGATTCTATCATTATTTTGTCTTTGTCAATCTGGCCCCCAATAAAAACCAAACTAAAACGTCAACCAGTTCGAAGGGTTCACAGAGAGACAGAGCAAGTCGATAAACTATTTCTTTGAATACTTATACTGGCAATGTTACATTAAACTAACAACTTGTACTTAAAACTAAAATTCACCCAATATGATAAATGTACTTGCCATACATTAAACGCTTCGATGTAATTTAGCTAAATGCATTCTATATTAGAATCTATGGTAATTGACAATATACCTTTCTGATGTAAATGTCTATCACAATGATATATCAAATGCTCCTAAGAAATATGCAACGAATGATTGTTTTATACCGAAATGTACATATTTTACTGTATACATTGAAATATATTAAACTGTCCTGTACAAAGTATTTGTTTCCCGTTTTCTTCATTGTATTCATTGGATCGGGTAGATTAACAGTTAATATAAATAAGATAGTAATGAATGCAGCATTACCGTCAGAATCGGCACACACATAGAGTGGGTGAATATATATATTTTTTTTTTTCAGAAAAGTCCATGTTACTCAACAATCTCATTCGGAGAGTAGTGTACAAAGCAAAACATCGAACTCAACCCATGTTCAATTGACTGTAACAGACAGACACCACAATATAACCAGTGACATTAAAGTTTATACAGATAAACAAAAGTACGACAGTTACGGGCAGTTTAAGGTTTTTAACGTATAAGTTTAACATCTTATTAAGGGCGGGTGCTATCGGCCACACCTGTATACCGTTTACACAAGTTGATGGAGTCACCCCTTAATGACCTTCGAGGGGCTTGCAAACCATGTCTGGGGTGATGTCCTGTTAACCAAATAATCATTATTTCGAACACACAAATTTCGTATACTTTGGGGCTTGTTAATCCGAAAATCGGAAAAAAGGGGTTCCTTTATCCAAATATAGTTATTTTGATTCAATTCATTATTATTCCTACGATCCGTTATTCCACTGGTTCGAATTTCTAAAATAGAAAGGAATTGATAATGATCCGAAATTGAAAAGGGTTCTTTACTAACAATTTGAAGCCAAAATAAAGTTCGTTAATCAGAAATGGAATAGGTTGATGAAAGTGAAGGGGACTTTTCTATCAAAGTGAATTATGCTGTGTTGCAATATTCAAAATCATATGATGCATTATATTCTGTGTATATACAAAAGGGAGAATAATAAATGACAACATGAGTTTAATTCTCGAGTTGATTTTGCCTCAAACGTTTGCATGGATGGATTCCCGATTCGGCAAGGTCAATAATTCTGATTTCATCAAGCTATTCAATTGGATTTAAAGTGGTGAGACTAGGAGATCACCTGTACCATTTCCTCAGAGAAAAGGAAGTTTTCGGTAATCATTTTTACTTTAACTACCACTGCTGCTAATAAAATTGATAATGATAATTAATGATATCAGTGGCGACTATTGCGTTAAAAACAATGATCATAATTTCACACTGTAATTAATGTACACAAGACATTCGTAGCATTATTGCGTTTCGATTCGTTTTCACTGAACGATGAGTGTGTGTGTGTGTGTGTGCGTGAGTGTGTGTGTCTGTGCGTGTGTTGGGGGGGGGGGGTACAACATGTCCTTATTGTTAGGGTGCCTTAGCGGTTACAGTTCAGTTTTTTTTTTTTCGGATTCGTTATTCCGAGGGTTCGCTAGTCCGAAAATGAAATAAGATTCGTCATTCCAAAGGTTCGTATATCTGAAAATGAAATAAGGTTTGTTTTTCCGAAGGTTCGTTGTATCCAAAAATTAGATTCATAATTTTGAAGGTTCGGAAGTACGCACATTCTTTTTAATTTTCGGATTAATAAACCTTATTTTCAATTCGTATTAACGAACCTTCGAAATAACGAACCTTCGGAATAACGCCACTAAAGTTCGGTTTAACGAACCCTACTAGTATTTCATTTTCGGATGAACAAGCATCCATAGGTGTAGGGAATTTGTGTATTTTGGAATAAAGAACCTGTGGAATATAACGACCCTTATTTCATTTTCTGATTTATGAACCTTCGAAATAACGATCATCATCTGCTTCAACCCCTCCCCCACTTATCTTCGCCCTTAATACAGGCTCATGTTTTATTTTTATTTCAACATAACCGTGACCTTTCACGAGAAGCAGAATTTGTTGCATCTGATCGACAAACTGCCCTTCATCAATGTAAATAAGTGTTTTAGTAATAATCATGATAACAAATTTTATGGGTATACATACTCGGGTTGGACTCAAACAAACGACCTCCTGTTTCCTAGACAGGTATCATATACACTATCTACATACCAAGCTTCCATCCGATAACGAGTGGTGGTTCTGATCCTTTATAGCAGCGGATACTTCATATTTATCAAAACAACAACAAACGAAATAATGATCCGTGCGTCGAGTTGTCAAAGCACGAAATCGTATGCTCTAGAGCATACGCACAGTAGCACCTGTGAGGTAAGTTGCCCATTTCAGGCCCTGTCACTTTGCCTTGTGTTGAATACTAAATAAGTTGGGCGGAACATTTTAGTGGGATAAGTATCGTTAAAAGTAAGTCACCAACTTAAGAATAATCAACAGTGGTTGACGGGATGTAAATTCCAGTTCAAACTACACATCATCTGGAATTTGCATAATCTTAGTTAAACATGACCTCCGACCGAGGTTTGAGCCGACGTTGAGCCGCGCTTCAGGACCGAAACAATTATTTGTTCAATTCGGTATCAAACACAATGGACTGAGTATCAAACACAACGGACTGAATTCGCAAATCCTGTGATCCCATACAGTATTCTGTGTAAGGCTCTATAGGAAATTATGAACGGATGAGAATAATGGAAGTCACAATACGAACACGTAAGGATGGCGCTATTGCTGAAAAGGGATACAGCACTACTTAGTATAAGTTGTCCGTGAAGTGTGCATGTTGAACGCTAATCGAATGTAATAGAACATGGCACACTGAACATTCCGATGCTTTCTGATGTCTTCGCACCAGACTATAACCAACATTCTTATATTGTTGTTACTTATAGGCCTATGATATGGAAAAGCGTTTCATTAGGATCTTAACACTGGTCACGTTTGGACTTACTGACATAGGCCTAGATCTACATGATATAATTGGAGTTAAGCTGGTTAGGAATTGCTTCTTCACAACATCAATTCACTTACCTCTACGGTCAACACGTGAAAACAATTAATGATTAGACGAGCTTGGCTCTCACCTGATGTCAAAAATAATGGAGCTGGATGCAATCTCCATGTTGTCCCTTCAATGGATACCAGTATAAAAGTAGCCCTAAGAACAATAGCTAAAGACGTATTTACATAGAGTACAACATACGTGGCTCTGATTGAGAACTGATGTTGACGACGCCGACGAAGACAGAAAGGTGACGCTTGTTGCGACATAGATTGTCGCCCCGTCAGAAATTGTCGTCTGGCGACATATTTTGATGCTTGTGCAGTTCCCAGTTTTTGACCTCGATGGTGACAATTTGTGATGGCAAAAACAATTGTTGCGACATAAATTGTCGCCCCGTCAAAAATTGTCGCCCCCGGCTCGGGGCGTGTGCGTGTGTGTGTGTGTGTGTGTGTTTGTTTGGAGTATAATAATACAATATGTGGAAACTGTGCATAAGTTGTATAGTGGTAGTGGTTTGTTTGTCTGTGTGTATACGTGTGCCTGTATTAAATACGTGTGTCGGTTTGTGTTTGTGTTTTGATGTTTGTGCAAACGAACTTTTTGAGCAGCAGGCACTACTGTGGCAATGAAAATGCCTTCAATGTGTATGAGCACGTGTTTATATAGTTCACAGCGGCGTTGATTTCAAAATAGTATGGGTGTGTCAATTTCAGCGGTGAGACCGAGAGTAAAGGCATACGAGGGAGGTGCCCTCTCTAATTGTTATCTGTCTTTGTTCATTTTTTTTTCACTGCAGTCATATTCTTCCATCAGTCGTAACTTCAACTTCTATATCACTACTCTTTGCCCCAGAATAAGATTGGCATGCTTTATGCATGAACAAATAATTTCGACACGCCGTAATCGATAATTTCTCAATCGTTAGTTGATTTTAGCACAAACGAACTGCCATATGCACCCGCAAATACGTACGAATTCATAAACAAACACCAACAAACATTCAAATAAATCCTCATAATGCATATGGGTCAATATTCTGAAAGTGTATATTTTCGTGTCCCTATAGTTCCGTGTAATATAATTCATCAGATATTGAGCATTTAACTTTGAATTTTCTGTATTTATAGTCTTGAACATGTATTAAATAAAATTATATAGTGCAATTGTGAAATTATCTTCTTTTTTTTTAGGAATTTCATTAGTCTTATATCCAGACCCCCCAAAACCCCATGTCCCGATGCAAAAAATTAATATACATGACAGCATTTCTAATTCATGCTGGAAAGAATTTTTCATTTTTTTTATGCGTGAATGATGTAAATTGTATAATCTCATGAAACTAATACCTTTAAACTCGAATGCAGGGTGAAAATTGACATTTTTAATATGGTTCTTTCCTGTCCCGATGTTTGGCATCAGCTCCGTCACGTTATGTTATTGCGCCATCTACGATTATCAATAATCGACTTATTCGAGTAAAACTATCATGGCGGGTCCGCGCAGTCCTCGCGGAGCGGAGTTTTCTTCAAGGTTCCTGTAATATTTACAGGTAGGTGTGAAAAATACCAAATTCCTTTCAAAAGTCTGTGCGTACCTTTATTCAGCGTCATCTCCGAACATGTATTTTGACATATTAAATTATGCTTATTGTATTTAACTTTGATTTATTCCGAAACCGATCAATTCCCACTGCAACCACACACAGCCGCTTCGGCGCAGCTGCTATACGCTAACCCGTGCTTTTCTCCCCGCGAGTCGCTCGGGCATCAGCTCCGTAACGGTCAGCTCCGTCACACTCCACAATCTCCGTCGTGTGACGGAGATGACGATTGTGTGACGGAGCTGATGAGATATATTTGTTAAATTTCATAGATTGTTAATTGTTATTCTGTAGGTATGACTTATGAATAAAAGTTTGACTAGAAAAAAGTAGAAGACATAGATTCTACCTTGAGGTGAACTGAATTATTTTTTGGTGCTTGTCAGTTTGTCTATTCTAATGCCTCTTCTCACCCAGCTGTGCCAGCCCAAATGCAGAGCGTTCGGGCAGTGTAAAATCACTAATCTCATAAGTCAGAATGAGGTTCCCCTCAATCGAAGAACATATCTTTTAAGGCAGTGTAAATTCATACAACCGCATGTGCGTCTTTATCTAGCTCTAGCCTCTAGGTCTAGACTTTGGTCTACAGTAACACTAGAGCTACAATGGTAGAGTAAGGCGCCCTGAATTACACACAAATACATATAAATACACCCAAAAAAAAAAACATGAAAAATACACAAATACAAATTCCACTGAAGAAAAATAAAGATCTATAGAGAGTCTTTAAAAAGTAAAGTATTCTGAACTATAACTTAATAGATGCGCCAACAGAGAGTTTGGTTTAATATAGTATTTAGGTATAGATATTAATGAGTAAGTTGTAATATGTATAGTGGGAGTCTACTCCAGTGAATCTGGTTCAGTGTAAATTTTTTGCCATGTAGATCATGCCCTAGTCATTTTTTTTTTCTCATCTTGTTTAGTCGAGACGTATGGCCGAGTGGTTAGAGGCGTCGTCTTAGAAACGTGAGGTTGCACACGTACGGGTTCGATCCTCACAAGAGCACGAAAGAAAGTTTTGATTTGCGTATTAATAAACATGCATGTACTGGGTAAAGCCGCTTTTTATTCAGTGCCTATTATATCTGTAATGAATCAGGGTCAGTTTACCCTTGGTCAGGCTGGCAAACCTCAATATTGAAAATTTATTAATTAGGCATGGAAGTGACATTTACAAGCGCATGCACATTGCAACTGAAACTTCAAGAACAAAAATATCAATTTGAATGTCAATGGCATGATCTAGATCTGAAGTTTAGCATGTCACTAAACAAGATGTAGTGGAGTAGATCTATGGCAAGTTATTAGTTCCTGATTCTTTAGATTTAAATTCATTTTTTCATATATACATGTATATTCTTTTTAGGAATTGTTCTTCAAATAAGGGGAACCTCACTTTGAGATACTTCAGATACGTGGTTTTACACAGCCCGAACATTCTGCGTCTGGCCTGTCATAATTACTGTGTATTTCAATAATCGAACATGTTGAATCAAATTAAATCAATTACACACATTGAACTAGCAGATCAAACCTGCAGTAATTTTAGCTAATTTACACTTTACCTGATGAGATTTCTAGGGGACCTTCCAATGTAGTGACAGGGGTGGGTCGATTTCACCTGTGTCATTATTAATACAGATTTGTTTTGTATCACTTTGTTTAATATCTATGATATATTAAACAAAATCCAACAATGTAAAACAATTTTGAAGTTAAGAATTCGTATCAACAAGATGCAGCTCATTCACTGTTACTGGAAACTTAATGTTAGTATTTCAGCCTTCCGACCCCTGAACTAAGGCCTAGAAATGTAGAAATGCGTAAAGTTTTTATTCTTTTAAGGCCACTCATTGTTACATGATCTTACCATGAATTAATTCTTAATGGGTAAAAACCTCAAAATCTGAATGATAATCCCAGGTATAATCTTCTGCATAGTATGTTCATCCACAGGTTTGTTGTAGGACTTCACATCAGACATTCCTTAAGCACCAGTTAGTTCAAAGTAATTAAAAGTGTAACTAAAAGTGTAAATTTCATCAATTTGTTTCTTTCAGAATGGCTCTCATGGCAGCTGAGAGAGCCAAAAAATATCGATTATGGCTGGCCTGAAAATTCCTGAAAATTAAAAATAATATGGTTGTTTTTTCTTTATTAATTTCGTATACAGGTTCTGTTCACTGATGACCCAGAAACCGTGAAACGACGTGACCTGACCTGCTTTTGTTCCGACACCTGCGAATGCTACAACACTAAAGAAGCCAGACTGAAGAGAAAATCGAAAAAACGGACCAAAAGCAAGATGGAAACGTCCCAAAAAGAAATTGACTTACCCAAAGCTGTTGAGGGTTCAATTCTTAAGCCACTCAATTACAGTAATGCAAAGGTCAATGACTTTTGTGTTATGAGATATGATGGAAAGCCTTATCCAGGGAGGATAAGAGATGTGGACGAAGAGGAAGTTGAAGTAATTTCCATGGCAAGAATAGGGAGAAACCACTTCTTTTGGCCTCGGTACGAAGATTGCATATGGTACTCATATGACGACATTTTGACATGGATACCAGAACCAAAAAAAGTGACGAATAGGCACCAAGAAGTGGACCCTGTAATTTGGGCAGCTATTGATGAGGCGATGGGTGTGGAATTATAGGTTACCTGAAGTCAGGTGAACCATTGACAGCCTTTTGCCAGATTCATTGTATTTGTAGGTTGTGTGTTTTCTGTAATAAGTGGAACCTTATTATAAAGAGGTTGGATGTTTATAACAAAACCCTCTTCTAACAAGCTCTGTATAACCCATTTTTTTCTACCCTGATATGAAAAAGAAACAATCATTGATTGTTCTTGATTGAAGGGGATATTTTGATTGATTTTCAAGTTCTTGTTGGCACAAGAACTCAAAATTGAGAAATTGTTATGACTACTATACACAGTAGATCCTCGTTATTAACAAGAAGCTTAGGACATTGGAAGTTCCTTCCATCTGGGTTTTAAAAAAAATATAGAGAGTTGGGAGTAGCAAAATGGACTTTATATGAGGGTTTTGTTATATCTGACCACTTCAAAATAGGTTACATTGTATACAACTGTTGGAAACATTTTATTCACAATACAATTCTTGAGCAGTAATCGTAAGAACGTGTAGATATGTTTGGCCATCAGTACACTCACAAGAAGGTGCTGCTTGCTCCTGTTGTGAAATATCTAGAATACTGTAAACCGAGACCTTAGCCATGTTTTTGCTGGTTATTAATGTTTCAAACTTGAGAAGATTTGATGAGGAGTTGAGTTCTCTGTTGCACAGTGGTTTCAGCCTTATAATGTACTTGGACTACCTTTTGATGTTCATGTTTTGATTGAAGACATAAAAAAAGATGATTTTGAAAATACTAAGTATTTGTATTGTATGTCCTTGTTTGGATTGAATAAAAAAAGATTTTTCAGATTCCTGTGCCACGTTTAGAAAACAAAATTTTAAATGATATGAACTGCTGTTCATGCTGCCAATTTGTTGAGGCACTTGGGTACATGTATTACCTTTTCGAAGAGTGGCAAATTTATTAATGGACAGGTTTGGGTAATCAAATTTCTTAAATGTATTGATTATAATTAATAACATAATTTAAAGCCTATTCCACATGAGCTTTGAATTGGTATCAGAAGAAAGAGTAAAAAATTTGATGAAAATGTTGAAGTTTGAAAATAGGGGAGTTTTGAAATTTCACATTTGGTTCACAAAACGATTCTTGAACAGATGACAGGACATGGATTTTCATTGAGTAAGAAGATGTCATACCCCAACCTTTGTCTAAAAGTTAGTTTCAAATTGATTGTAATTTATTTGAAAAAAAAAAATTAGGCTACCCACAATAACGTACTGAGTAATGTAACTCCGAATGCGATTAGCACAGTGTCAAAGGGCAAGCAACCACAAACTTGGGGCCAAATATGTCATGGGCCGATTGCACAGTCCCATACGTGCAAGATCATGGGGCATTTGTTGTCAGTTACATGTATTCATTTTCCAAGATAAGAAACTTGTTTGCAATGGAATTGTAAAAGTTACATTGTTCATGTACATCAGAGTGATTTGCAGAATTTTGAATAAATTTGATTTATCATGAAGTGAAAAGTACTCTATTTATTTATTTATTCATTAAAACTAAGCAAAAAGAAAGTAATTACAAAATGAAACTATAAAATTCTTAGAGTAATTAATTCATGATTGCATAAATTCACACGAAGCATTGATCACATATGTACATGATTGCATAATTGCAAAAATTCACACGAAGCAATGATCATACGTGGACAGATGCTACAAACGCCAAAAGAGAGAACAAAAATTATCTAAAAGAGAAGGGAGTAAGTGTAAGTTAGAATAGATATTCTCATTGAGTCTTCAATGGAAAAATAAGTCCTGTTGCATGACCTGCCAACTTCGTCATCTCCGTCACACTGATCTGCAATCCCCCATCATCTCCGTCACGCTGTGTCAGCTCCGTCACGGTGGTATCTAATCTTGAAAAATGTGGTAAAGACTTTTAAAAGACTGACAAGATTTCAATTCACAAATTGAGATTAAAATACCACCCTTTGATTAATTTATCAAACTTTTTTCAATCTCAATGGCATGTGCTCATGAAAGTGAATGGAAAGACGTTTTTTTCATAAAATTCGCAATTTAGTGCTGTGGCATGGTTTTATATCTACGTAAAAGATTAACAAACAGAAAACTATCGACCGTGATTTGATTACGTCTTTATAGAAGTACAATGCTTTCTGTACATGGAATGTAAGGACTGTGATGTATAAACTGAATTATAAAAACAAATAAAAAAAAAATGTGCAGACCTTTCGTGACGGAGCTGACTCAAATTCAGACAGTGTTGTGAAAAGAGCAGAAATATAGTAGCTAAGTCCCCAGAAATAGCGTGCCAAACTATATTTTCCATTTTCAGGGATAGGTATCAATATAAAAACACTAATAGGAATATGGGTGAGTCGTTTGGATTTCCCTTGGTACCTATCTCTGAAAATATACACTTTCTGACTATTCACCCATATAGGCCTAAACCTCCTCAACACTTGATGTTTATTGGTTTCATTCAAATCATTCATAAATCAACCCATTCTGGGTGTAACATGAACAAAAACGGTACAAAGGCAATCAAAAACCCAAACAAATCCATTTGTCAATTTATACTACAAATAATCTCACTTCAACATAGATAACTCAATTGTGAATCAACCCTACTAACAATTTTTTCACGAGAAAGTTTTGACATGTACCAAACCTATATCCCTTGAATATATTGGATCATGTAACTCCTTCTCACTTACAAGGGCATATACATTAAAAAAAAACACACAAATACATTATACAAATCTAGAATGAAATCATTCATTAAAAAAAACAACGACCAACCCTTCCCCTCCCAACCGAAACAAATCTACATTTATCATAAATATTAGATCCTACCAATATCTGTCATACCATTTATAACTATCCTTCTTCAAATCAAATCCCCATCCCACCAAACCCCGATTAACCAAAACCGAAATCATCCCACACCCACATTCACCAACCCACATACACACACACACACACACACACACACACACACACCCGAACCGATACCACCTTCCTTCCTGATGAAACGACTTCCCAATGTTGATACGTAAGACATAATGGACCGTCAGTCTATGATTAAAAGCAGCATCCGCCCGCACGCAAGTACCACTCCGAATTCAAATACAAATCTGTCAAACAAACTCATCAAACTCAAAGCTGCTGATAAATAATTAATTGAACTTTAATGCCAGTAACAGCTCACCCCTCCCCACGCGCAGCCAAAACACATAATAAACACATTCTTCCATAGTATACAACAACACACACACACACACACACGCACACGCACACGCACACACACGCACACACACACACACACACACGAACGGTCACTCAATTATCATGTGCGCGCGTACATACACACTTCCTTGAAATCTCACCGTGACTTTTTACATGGCTTGTTTGCATGGATGTAGCCATGCAAGTTATGATTTGGTATTTCAATGACTATGTCAAGAATGATATTAACCCCAAAAATGTGCTTCGAGGGCGGGCGACAATTTTTACCGTCAGCCCTCATCATAAATTGTCGCCAGACGACAATTTGTGACGGGGCGACGATTTAAGCCGCCAACTCCGTCAAAAATTGTCGCCTGTTTCAGGGGGCGACAATTTATGACGGGCGACAATTTATGTCGCAACAGACGCTTATGTCTCGCTTCTGCTACGCAGAGGAGACAAAGGACCGAATGCATAAAACAAGCAATTGCTTAAAGCAAAAGCACAAGCTCTCTAGCAAAAGGTCTAGCTCAAGCAATTGCTTAAATCCATATGCATAACCTTTTGCTTGTGCTTATGCGCTTATACCTTTTGATGTGTCCCGCACAAGCAATTGAGTACCTGAATATAAGAACGACCCAAGTCCAAATTTGGCTATCGCGTTTGAAAGCCATTTAGATAGTCATGCAAATACAGATAATCATTCAAGTGACTGTTTTATATTCAAATTTGAATTAATAACACCCCAATAACCAAAAACACTTAAGGTAGTAGGATTTTTTTATTAATTTTCATTTTCCGAAATTTTCTCTAATGGACTTGGGTCGTTCTTGTATTCATATACTCAATTGCTTGCGTTTTCAACAAAAGGGACGACACGCCTGTGCGAACACAAGAACAAGGGCGAGTGTGACAGCATGTATTTGAAAGGGCATGTGTGTGCGGAGCCATTTCCTGACATGGCAAAGGAGCTATGAAATGACACTCATAAATGCACACACAGACGCACACACACATCTATACACACACACGTACTGGCTGATTCCCATCACTGCTTATAGTAGCTCGGATGTGCCAGATCGCACGTGGAGCGAGGTCGATCTCCTTGCTCTCCACCAAAGTAAGACATCCTACCTGTTTTTCATCACATTTTGCGTGCTAACCACTGGACATTTCCGTTGTTGAAACGAAAAGGTTTCTTACACTACTTAGGAGTAATTTCTTGTAGATTTACACCACTCTTGCACAAGTGTGGTCTTTCTTTTATGAATATAAAAATGATACTTAAAAGGGAACGTCCCAGTTAAGCAAAAGCTCAAGTTCATTTTACAGAGCTTGGAAAATCGTAAGCAACTGCTGGCAAGAACAAGCGAAAGGTATGTTTTATGCATATTGCTAGCGTTTATGCATCCGGCCCAATGGGCCGAATGCATAAAACAAGCAATTGCTTGTAAGCAATTGCTTCAAGCAAAAGCACAAGCTCGTCTAGCAAAAGGTCTAGCTCAAGCAATTGCTTAAATCCATATACATAACATTTTGCTTGTGCTTATACCTTTTGCTTGTCATTCAAGTGACTGTTTTATATTCAAATTTGAATTGATAACACCCCAATAACCAAAAACACTTAAGGGAGTAGGGATTTTTTTATTAATTTCCATTTTCCGAAATTTTCTCTAATGGACTTGGGTCGTTCTTATATTCATATACTCAATTGCTTACGTTTTCAACAAAAGGGACGTCACGCCTGTGCGCACACAAGAACAAAGGCGAGAGTGACAGCATGTATTTGAAAGGGCGTGTGTGTGCGGAATCATTTCCTGACATAGCAGAAGAGCTATAAAATGACACTCATAAATGCACACACACATCTATACACACACACACATACACACACACACACACACACACACACACACGTACTGGCTGATTCCCACCACTGCTTATAGTAGCCCGGATGTGCCAGATCGCACGTGGAGAGAGGTCTCCTTGCTCTCCACCGAAGTCAAACATCCTACCTGTTTTTCATCACATTACTTGCGTGCTAACCACTGGACATTCCCGTTGTTAAAACGGAAAAGTTTCTTACACTACTTAGGAGTAATTTCTCGTAGATTTATACCACTCCTTCACAAGTGTGGTCTTTCTTTTATTAATACGAATATGATACTTAAAAGGGAACGTCCCAGTTAAGCAAAAGCTTAAGCTCATTTTACAGAGCTTGCAAAATCGTAAGCAATTGCTAGCAAGAATAAGCAAAAGGTATGTTTTATGCATACGTTTTTAAGCAAATGTTTGGTCTCTAAGCAATTGCTTGCGGGCAGCAAGCAATTGCTTGTACTTGCTAGCAAAAGCTTCTGCTCGCAAGCAATTGCTTGTTTTTATGCATACGGATTCGAGTAAAAGGCTAGCACAAGCAATTGCTAGTGTTTATGCATTCGGCCCAATTTATTGCTTGTGCTTGCTAGCAAACGGCTCGCAAGCATTTGCTTGTTTTTATGCATATAACGGATTCAAGTAAAAGGCTAGCACAAGCAATTGCTAGCGCATATGCATTTGGCCCAATCACTCTATGACACCAATGGAGATCATGAGCTAGATTATATACTGTGTGTCATTAAAAGATTCATAGATAATGTACCAAAGGGCAATGTCATTTCATGTTCATATTGACGTGAAAAGGGAACTTTCCCCAAACATTAATCATATTGATCCAATGAATGCAGACGAATTAATGGAACATTCGGAGAAAGTTTCAGAAAGCTCGTTTATCCCGTTGAAATCTTATGACTTCAAGAGTTAGGAAATGTTGGATAAGTCCATGTGCCGTCCCTCAACATCTGATGTCGCCTGGCAGAATAACATAAAAGCATACGAGGAATTTCTGAATCTCCACTTTTTTATAAAAGGTACACGCATAATACAGTATTCTATCATCGATCTTTTATGCTATCAAAGAGATGTTAAGATTCTCCATTTCCTCTGAGCTTGGGTCTATTGCATTTTTTATAGTCCGAACATGATGAAGTGAACAAATCTTTTCATGTCACGTCATTCACTATTAACTGATTCCTCACCTAGAGAGGGCGGCACACTGATTCAACCAAAAACCCAAAACAACTATATACACTTTGGTTTCGTGAAAACGTCGAAAACTTCCAAAAATGTTATGCTCAGAGCTTCGATTTCGACAAAATCTACCATTTTACCTGTTGATTCAGTTACAGAGTAAGTTACTCTACTCGGTACGTAATATTATCAGTATCATTATTATTTGGGAAGTAATGGATCTACAGTGCATGTGTACATTTGATAATTTTCCATCGCACAGGGTTTAATTGCTACCATGAACCTTACGCTCACATGTACATTATTTTAAGATGCCGGTTCAGTTTGAATATTTGGTGAAGTCGGACAAGGTCGGAGGTCAAAAGATAAAGGAACCTCAAACAGTGAAAAACATAATCATAAATTGTGATATGCAGGCGACATATCGTTTGTTGGTTTTCTTTTTTTGTGTGTGAATTTGTTAATTTAAAAATTGGTTGATACGGTGACCATTTTTGCATTTTATCATTGATATAAACCTATGATTAAGTGATATGCCCTTTGGATGCGTTTTATTTTACCCCCTTTATTTTGTTATTCAAGCGTAATGTATCTTTGTGTATTTATCGCTGAAACAGGGGAGTGTTTGATACAATGTACCATATAAAAGTGGATGATGTATATATAGTGATGATATAGAAAAGGGTATTGATTGATATATTTATAAGTTAAAGGGATCATATAGTTTTGGTTGAGACCTAATTTCAGGTTTCTAACATTTTTTTTTTTTGGTGAGATAATGAGAAACCTCTTATAAAATATGAAAGAGCATGTAATTCCATGAGGAATTCAACGTTTATTTGATGATAATTAGTTTTCAAATGGCTGAGATATCCAAAACAGAGCAATTCTAATAAGTGTGGGACCCACACTTTATTACGATCGCTTTTTTTTAACCGTGTTTTTGGATGTTCCAGTCAGTCCAAACCCGATTTTCATCATATAAACTTTGAAATCCTCTTAAAATGGTATGCTCTGTACTGTTTAATAAGTGTTTTCTTGGTATCTCGCAGAAAGTTAAAAGCCCAATTCTCATCTCCACCAATACTGTACCATCCCTTTAAATACTTGTGTAAAATTTATGTGAATAGTTTCTGTTTTAGTAAATGTCGGGCTAACGTATATGTTTCATGTTCTTATGGTGTATGTGATAGTGTACGTTGATATGTTTCAGTTTTAGTTGCACCCTGTGATATATCTTTGGCGTACTTGTAATGTATTTTTCTCTATTTCATTGTAATATCCAATGTACGAAGAACTTCCATTGCGGACACATAAAGTCAAGAAAGTAATCAATTAATCAAACAAAATCATCTTGTACGTAGAGTGGCAGTGCACTTGTAAAGCACGGTGCTAGTCCGTAGTTCAGTGGTCTCTGTAAAGCAAAAACATAAATACACATCACTGCGGTGATCACTCTCCGAGAACAAACTCCAGCTGTATTCCTCTTGTTATGTGGAGTGTGATGCATGATGACATGATGCGGTGTTCCGAGGCACTGATGAACTACCAGTAACATCAACGTATCAATTCCACTAACGGATATTTGGCTGCATGTTTTGATTCTAGCAATGACGGGAAAATGAGACATACGTGTTTTTTTTTTTTCATCCACTTCCTCACTGCATTGCTTAATCAAAAAGCAAGATATGAAATAGATACGAATACGGAATTAAGGGATTGTTAACTAACACCCAATACAGCAACAGCAGCAGCAATAACAACAACAGCAACAACAAGTCGAAGGAAAAATCGTACTAATAAAAACACAGGAAAACAGTTACCGAGGGTTTTGTCCGGGGATTATCCGGAAGTAGGGGTAGTATCATTAACAATTGACCTACCCCGCCACACACACACTTTTTAACTTGAAAAAAAAAAAAATCCGAGGCCCCTGCTTGATAGTCTTTTGACATGTCATGAATCATTTAATAATTTCATCTTATTTCTAATCTTATTCCATTTCATTTATTTTCTTAATCTTTTTTTTTTCAGATTTCTCAAAATGAAGATTCATCAAAATAATAGTGATTATATAACACAACTTCATTTTTTTTTTGGTATTAATTTTGTAGAGTGTACAAAATGGTCAATGACACTGCAACATCGGGGTTTCAAAATGACAGCAAAAAATAAATAATGGAGATTCTATCAAAGCAAGCAAGCTTGCTGATTGCAGGTCCAATGAAAATCCATTGTGTTCTAAGAATAAGAAGATCGGATAGCCAAGAATTTAACATTTAAAAACAAAACAAAACAAATCAACCCCCCCAAAAAAAAACAACTAAACTAATCAGTGAAAGCTAAACATGAAAGCTAAGATAACCATACAGTTGCATAATGCTGCTGAAGTAGCCATTTTTAGTATATTTTTCATAATGTCAAAATTCAATGAAATAGAATACGAAGTAAATGTACATGAATTCGATGGAAGATCTGAAGTATAGCTTTGACTTGTAGACGTTAGGTAAGATGTTAAAGAAGACAGGATGAAATAGACCTTATTTTGAATCAGCTTGCAGTCTATTCTCGTCCATTCTTCAGGTTTTGTTTTCTAAATTATTGACTAGCTGTGAGAGTATTCCGCGCACTGGTTATTGCACCATGAGTTTGAATTCCTCCTTTTAACAGTGTAGGAAGGACATTTGATGGTTAGGAGAAAAAAATGAACGACAAATTATCTGTGATAGTGGAAACAAGTTCCCTTAGATTATCCAAATGATAGAGAAACATGACTGTTTGCACTCCTTATCAACCAAAATTATTGGATATACTGAAGATTATAATGTAGGAATATGTGCGTTGTGATTATTTGCGATTTCCATATTAAAAACGCATGAACACATGACTCGACCTTACATGTTAGTACATTGTATTGATGGAGAAAGAGCTTTTGATTTTATGGTAACCACATGATGTTCTTATCGGTTGCCTTAATAATGATAGGTAGCATGCGCTGCACAGCAGTTGACGGAAGCGTGGGTTCACTTATAAAACGTTCCCAAATCCTAACGAAAGACTAGTCGCTCACTGCGTATGCACAGCACGGGTAGTCGTCGATAGTCATCTCTGCATTATTTCCCAAACCTTGCAATATTTCAGACTTTCCAGTGATATTTCACGGAAGGCGACCATGGGGAAAACAAGTGGTGCTATAGTACACTGTACATCACCGAGTGCCCTATTCTTATTGGGTTTTCTAATCCTAACCCTCGGTAAGCATGAATTCTCTGTTTATGTGAAGCAACTGTGAGTCAAATAATACTGCATGAAATGACATAATTTATCTAATGCTCAGAAACTCGTGATATGAAATGTGTTCGAAGGACTATTCGCCTGATGTCATGAACTTAATTGTTATATTTGACTATTTTCTGTCCTTTTTTTTTTTTTGGTTGTGATTGTTGTTGGTTTTTCCTCATGAAATTTCTGTTTACTAGAAACATTATCACGGCAGCCATGTTGCTGGGTAACTCTGCAAACTTATACATTTGTTTTATTATACATTGTAATGTTATTTATGTGTTTAATTTCTGTTAAAAAATATACGTTTTTTGCCGGAAATGGCAAAAATAAATGAAACCGCGTTTAAACGCATATTCGTGATAAATACCAATATCATCAGTTTAAAGGGCTGCGAATTTTCTTTACTACTGGCAATCCAAATCTTCAACCCTGTGAAATCTTCATTTCCCACACATTTGATTGAGATTCTGGCGCACTGCTGTAATATGATTATCAGTGTACGGTTATTGACAGATGTACGTTTTATTCATCATGCATTGGTGTATGACAGTGAACGCTGTACTTTTGTGTTTGATATCCGTGAACTTCCAGTAAAAGCCATATAAGGCATTTGCATGTACTTAGCTTGAAATTTGTTGTTTTATGTTACATTCAAACATTTCGAATTTAAGAGATTGGAAATAGTTGAGATAATACTCTTTGAATGTAGGAAAGAAAAACAATTGACAATGGAAAAATGTTTTTTTTTTTTGTGAGAACAACGTTGAGATATTTTCGACAATTTAAAGGAAGGTAGGTCAGCTGACACATTGAACGATCGGCTTTCCGGTATACATGATTCAGTCTATTCAACTGAATTGAAAACAACAACAACAACAACAACAACAAACAAACAAACAAACAATCAGAAATTACAATGTTATCAAGAGGCCTGTTTTCTGAAATTGTTTGTTCTTCCAAGACAAAACAAAAACGTATATGATATATAAGCCCCCTGTAATAAGCTTTCGGCCCTCTGTCCTTCGTCAGATCTGCAGTAATCGCAATGACAAAAAGTACCTAAATGATCGTGCAGTTTAGATGACTAATAGATAAAGGTTGCTCTTTAGCATGTCTACATACGTACAATACTCTACAAACATTTTTTTTTTTTTGTACAGCACCAAGACTAGAATGTACGCATTCAACTTTCATGTTCTGTGTTATAATACGTATATCATAATAAGTATGGAGATAACACTGATATTGGAGGTGGATATAAGAACACAGTCGCATAAGAGATTACCATAAACGGATTATAAATGCTGCGAGAACAAACGGTAATCATTAAAAATATCTAGCTTGAATATTTATACATAATTACACACTTTACGTAATCATAATGTTCAGCAACACGCACAGAATCAATATGGATCCAAGATGATTCTTATTCGTTTCCCCCATCACCAACTCTCTTAGACCCCATTCTATTAAATCGTTATACTGAAAGTATACTTCAGTTGATAACATAGGAATTAAGAACCATGGGTAGTTGTACGTGCGCTAGCCGCAGTAGCTGTAGATACTTTGTTGTGAATTGTACATTTATTTCTAATCGCTGTGATATATCACAGCGATCAGAAATGAGTTAAAACAAGGCAGAAGTGACCGTAATGTTCTGATGCAAAAAACCCTGTACGTTACATTAACCTATATTGAAGGTAGTACATCACTACTTCTGTGACACGACACATGCTCCTGCGACAGTTGCTTCGGTCTTATTTTCTCCTAGGACTTAGGGTTAGGGTTGTGATAGGATTTTAGGTTTAGTTGGATTAGGATTAAGGTCCGGGTTATGTTTGAATTCATGTTTGACATAGCATGCAGACATTTCATGAAGGCAATTGTCGCAGGAGGAAATGCGATGTAACTCACAACCTCACATTCTTTCTTCAAAAGGAAGTCTGTGTCTTCTCTTTCTATTTCTAGTATGTTACCCTATTCAATTGAAGCTGAATCAATAAACTTCTGTACATTATCAAATATCTATATTGTAAGTCATTATTCACTTGTTGATGTTCTTATTGTGAAAAAAAAAAACGGTGAATCGACTAAAATGATAAATGTTACCATACCCTCGAGGAAATCCAAATATCTATTGTTGCACTAAAACATGGTAATACCTTAGCTATGTCATTGAACAATATGAAAAGGGAAAACATGTGGATAGAAGAAATAGATATATCTGAATCAGTAACCACGCGGAAAATGACATTGCTCCCTTCCTGGCTACTTCCTTTCATTGTACTGCGTTGCTTTTTAAAATTTTGTTAGAAAGAATGTTGAAGTTAATTGTTCTGAAAAAAAAACGCCCCCAATGCCAAAGAAACAAACACAAAATGATATGAACACACAAACATACCAAAAAAACGCACGCTCATACTGGAGTACTATAACCAACAGAAGAAATACCGAGAAAACTAGAGCTATTTTTATTATCACACAATTAAAATTCTCAACACAATGGAAGGCGAAAGTATAACTAAAAGACATTGGTTAATTGGTGATGTAAGCGGGTTTTTTTCCTTATCTACTCATTTCGATAGTGCCATGGGGAGTTAAGTTGGTCCAACAAAAGCGGCCTTGTGTTAAAAGAAAAAAGAAAGAAAAGTAAAACGAGTGAAATATTATAATGCTTTGAGTACATTATTATTAGCACAGGGGGCACGATACAATGTTTGTAATAAGAAATTGATGTAACTTTGTCTTACGCCTATCACGAATTAGGTATAATAAGATGAAGTGCTTACAATTTCAACAGACGTAGTACTCTCTAAAAAAATCGAGTGAATACAAAAAAAGAGTGAATTTCGAGTGAAAATGTTCATTTTCACTCATTTTGGAGTGACCTCAGGGATCACTCGAAGATTTTGGAGTGACCCCTGAGGTCACTCTTACACGAGTGAAAATGAACATTTTCACTCAAAATTCACTCCAATTTCACTCTAAATTCACTCTTTTTTGTATTCACTCTTTAAGAGTGAAAATTTTCACTCGATTTTTTTTAGAGAGTAGAAAAAATGATAGTTATAGTAGTAGAAATGGTATTAACAAAAGTTATAGGCCTATAAAAGTCGTCAGGTATAGAAACAAGGATACATGTGTATAAAGTTAAAGGACAATTTTACCTTCATAGAAATGTGGATTGAGTAAATGCAGCAATATTAGTAGAACACAATCAGTGAGACTTATGAGGAAAATCGGACAATCCGTTCAAAAGTTATGATTTTTTGAGGTTTCTGCTCAGTCAATGCTGGATGAGAAGACTACTACAGCTTTTGATGTCACATGTGTAGAACGATACAAAGAAAATACAAAGAAAATTCAACATATTTTTACTTTTCTCGCATAATAAAAGAACACTTGACTTGCCTATTTCAGAAGGCAGGGGGATAATATTACAACGAACATACGTCAGTGACAAGTCGAGAAAATGTGCACTAGTTTCAAACGATAAAATTTTGTGAAATTTTCTTTATATTTTCCTTACATGTATATCGTTCTACGCTTGTGCCATCATACACTGCAGTAGTCTTCTCACCCAGCAGTGACTGCGCATATACTTTAAAAATTCATAACTTTTGAACGAATTGTCCGATTTCCCAAAAGTTTTACTAATGTGTTCTACTAACATTGCTGCATTTACTCAATCCACATGTATATGAAGGTGGACTTGTCCTTTAATGTATAGTGTAATTGTATTAAGCCAGAATAGATTACCTTACAATAAAAAGGTTAACGTTTACATTACTTGTTACATGCATGTTTAATTAAATTCTGCGCTCAAGATGAGCAACTCGTTTAATAAATACGTAGTATACGACGTGTAGGGGCCTACACGACAATTATTACAGAAGAGCCTAAATCGTCATGCACCGTAACTATAACATGGCGAATAAAACCTTCCAAACGAAAAATATCAGATGAATACTTGCAATGTAGAGCCTATATAATCTAACCTCTAGAAAATGTTGGCGTCAAGATTCAACATGTACCTGACATAGGTAATAGTGGTATAGGTGCTGTAGTAAATTTACAGTACATAAAGTAAGGACAGCAAGGTGATGACAATACCATTGCATTACTATTGTAAAAGGCTTTGTATCGAAAGGCGCAAAACTGACAATAATAATATCAAGGTAACAATCAATCATGAATTTGATTTAGTTGTCTCGATATTTGCAGCACATAAAAAGGTCGATGGAGCAAAGCAATCAAACAATTGATATCATGATTACAGAATCACTGCAGCTACATTTGGTACTTGTATCATGGTCGCAGGTGGAAGGAACTATTGGTCTATGCACATTATTTACGCTAACTGCGATCCGACAGACGCGCGGACGTTCAGAGGGAAAAAACATGTTCGAGTGTGCGCAGTAGCGCGCGTCAAGTCGATCTATTTTTAGCCTGAGTTTTTCACTACGCGTACTGGGCTATTTTTACGTCCGCACAGTTTGCAACGTAAAGAGCTACTTCATGCACCGATCATGGGGGCGCGATTTTATTTTTTATACGTTGCGTCCTAGCGTAATCTAAAGCTACTTTTCAGCACGACACAGGAGAGAGGAGAACGTCCAGCGCAAGCGTCGTCTCAAACGTCCGCGCGTCAAAATCTAAAGCTCCCTAATATAAGGCAGCGACGAGGCTAATCACATTACTATATAATTTTTTTTCATCACAATGTCCTTCCTGTTTGTCAACTGTCGCGGCATCCATGTCGTGGGAGAGAAGTTTGCTTACCATGGAGAAGGAGCAAACAATGACGTTGGTGATCACGTCTCTACAAACACTGAGAGGGATATAGATAGACTTCCGGTATTCAATAACAGCAAAGTCATCATAGGTCAACACCAGGCTAGGCCCTATATTCAAAATACAAAACACAGCTAAGGCCATCTCACTCCATTTCATATGTTGTACCAAAACTTCATATCAAATGGGGGGGGGGGGGGGAGAGAGAAGGGAGGGGATATGCATTTAAATGTATTTAGAGTGAAGCTAAAATCACGTGTCTTTACATTTTCATAAAAGTAGTGTATTTTGTTTTATATTGTTTGTTTTGCTGTGCATTGTTCCCTGCCTGCACCATTCTTCATTTTCACTTCTAAGCGCATTGAGCATTTATGTGGATATAGCGAAATATAACCGTCATTATTATTATCAATTGAACGATCATACAGCAACGTGCAACATCATGGGTTTTTTTTATAGGCCCTATAGTTTAGAGTTCTAGGAGTTTTCAGGCCCTCGTATGCCATCTTTTTTCTCAAACGACAGACGAATATGGCGATAAGCAGCTCTCACACACCAATAAACAATTGCAGCGTTGACAATATACATCACATTTTGTTCATGATTTTTCAGGAAATTTATCAGTTGCTTGCTAACAAATCTGTGACAAATTTTTGACAATACTCCTTCTGATGTTTTGACAAATCCTTCATTATTTTTAATCATTCATTGTCAATAATGATACTGTGTATTAATGCATTTTGTAAACGGGAATTGTAACTCTTCGTTGAAGAAATCACAATACAATGAAATATTGCATTGATCTCATGAAAATGACAGCACTCACGTGGATTCTCCCCATCTATTTTTGCCCTTATTTCTAAAAGGAATTATCATGGGTTATAGAAACAAGTGTCGGACCATCTGCACCCTGAAAGTTCTCCCCCGCTCCCTCCTGGGTTACGTTCACTATTGTCGAATGTCGAAACAATCCCATGAAAACAGGAAATATTTCGGAAGTCACTAGGGCACAAAATGTTGGGAAAGCTTCCTCGTTACAAAATCTCAATTAAGCCATAGGCTGCGGGCCTACTTTAAACGGAAGGACAAGAACCCTGACTTAAACTCATCTTGTCCAGTATGATGCTGATAACATGATGCTGTGTTCTGGAGAGAGTTATAATTAACATTTTTCCTTTTTTTTTGGGGGGGGGGAGTGGAGGAGCACTGTTCAAAAATGATCAATATGAAAATTACAGTACTCGCTAATATCGTTAGTATGATACATACATTGTTGTAATCATGTCTTTATTGATGAATGAAAAACAACAACAACAAAGGACATGCCGGCATATAAACCAAGTTCATGGTCCCATTCTGGACACAAACTAAAATGACACACTTACAAATACTATAACAGTGAACAAATTACAATATAGCTATATTTACAACAGATTTTTGAGGCTGACAACAATCACACAAAATGTAATTAATCACCGTACATTGCCCCATGCAGTACACATACACTGTATTACACTTCTGATTGCTGAAGTGTTTAATCCAAATGTACTAATTTTTATATTTTTTCCTGGATATGTATTGCATAACTTTGAGTGTTTAAGTGTCAACAACCAATGAATCATTTCGTTATTTTGTTCAGGATGCTCCATAACATTTTCTCACTGATCAATTGAAATTCGAATAACTCATTATATTTGTCCAGGATGCATGCATTTCCAAGTGTTTGAATGTCAATCCAATTATACTAATTTATACACTTTTTAGAATAAGTGCCAAATGTCAATCAAAAAAAGTAAATCATTATAATCTAATTAATGTATTAATTCTACATAATTATAACACATTGCTATGTGTCTTACATATTACATTTCTAAAGCCCCTTTTACACTTTCACGGATTGCTTTACGGATGACCGCGGATCGTCATCCGTGGTGTTCCTGAATGCAAAATATCGGTTTTCCTCTCTTTGCCGGTGTGAATACGATCCCAACTGGGTGTTACACAGACAAGTACGGAGGCTACACGGACAAGTACGGTGCCTACACGGACAGACAAGGAATGAACGCGGACCACAGTAGAAACGATAGGGGGCTAACACGGATATCAAGGAAGAGCACGGATGCAACTGGGTCCCTTCGCGGTCTTTACACGGATATTCCCAAAATGTTGACAGATGACATTTGCTTTTGCTTTTGATACTTTATCATTCTCAGTTGACATGCCTCCAGAGCTAAGTATAACAAGCACACCAGAAAATCTACAGCAGCCTACATACGCCTCTGCTTGTTGACATCATAAAGGCAAATCTAAACTCTCATTTTGCGGGACCATCATGACATAAACAAAGCAAATCGAATCAAACACACACACACACACACACACACACACACACAAACAGCAAGGAGATGTGTGTGGGTCACTGAAGCTTTTCAGGCGACCCTATATACGAACAGTATGAGGAGTTGATGACTTTACTGATGAGGGAAGATGTGAGCAAATTTAATGGACTTTATGTTTGTCTTGGCAAAATACACGATTTTTTTTTTTTTTATCCCGGATGAAGTCGATGCTACATACGGACGTTCCGATGTCTCCACGGATTGTCCCTGAATGACTATGGAAGTAACACGGAGTAGCCGGTGCCTACAAGGAAGGAATACGGAGGCAACAAGGAGTAAGCGGTGCCAACAAGGAAGAGTTCATATTGATTTTAATCCATGATGTCCGGGATGAAAAATTAAGCAAGCTTAATTTTTATTTTTTCCGAGGACATGCCGGATGATCAAGGATAATGCCGGATGACTTCACGGAGTCAACACGGTCATGCCGGAAACAGTACGGATGATCCCGGATCGACGATCCGTGGTCATCTGTGATGCGATCCGTGAAAGTGTAAAAGGGGCTTAAGTGATTAACGTCCCCCAATTCTCTTCTTTTCTTGCATAGAATATGGTGAATGTTAAACTGTTGCATATCTACTAAATGTTTTGATAGAAATTGTAGTGGGAATTTATTTGGATTTATATGTTTTGAGCAGGCCTTCCAGTCGTTGTTTGTTTCCAAGTGTCATCTGCCCCCTTACTCCGATCTCGATGGCAAGAAAGGAAGGGTTATATTCATTCATTGATACTTTGTATTTCTCTACTTTTCTTTTATGAGCGGCCTCGGTATTAGGTTCGAATGGCAGTGTCAGTTCAACAATTAGGATTTGCTTTACTCTTTCTGGTAAGACTAACTCTAATATGTCTGGGCTGAAATCGTTCCGCCTGCCACTTTGCACCCGTCTAGATCAGCGTATACGACATTACCAGTGGGAAGAGACTCTTTGATCGTACGTCAAAATATATCACAATATTGTTGTCTCTCCACTCGTACATTTCTAAAAAAAAAAAGTGCCGGGAAAACTGACAAAATATGGTGGAGAGTGCCGGTTGTACTTTGGGCAGAATACGCATTTGCTTGTCACCCCCCCCCCCACAATCTATAAAGATTTTCATACGACGGTAGGGAGTCCAAACATTATTTGTTACAAAACTGAGTACCTTTTTCGCCAAGTTGTACATAATTGGTTTCCATGGAAAGGGCCAGGAGCTTTACAAATTGACCTTGCACCAACGGCGGCTCTACACGTTTTTTTGTTTTTTTTTCATACTCGGTTGTATTGTCTTCAAGTGCCTCCTTAATCGTTTCCTTTACAGAATTCCATGCACTTACTATTATCAACACTAATGGTGTCTTTGGCCTTTTGCAGACTTTCATGACAGTGGGCCATCATTGACTGCTTATTTGACCAATGTAGTTCTCGCTTGAGAGTACAATCAAGTGCGTGATTCACTATTAAAGTTGTCACCTATCATTCTTGACCGTGCGTATGCGAGGGTATGACATTCACGGTAGATGTCTGATAAAAGTTACTCATGTGCGCTATATTAGGTATAAAAAAAGGCCGAGGTTAACTTCTCTGGAGGGGATACCCATCCATCTTTTTTTTTTTTTTTTTTTTTTTTTTTGGAGAAATTTCCTCGATAGAAGGTCAAGATCTTCTAAATGACATTTTTGTAGGGAGTGAACAGTTAAAGAAACCGGATGGAGGGTTGGCAGCAAAGACGCTTTAACTCTAAAATATCTTTGGTTGGAAGTATCGGGTGTATATGGCGCGCTTAAACTCTGGTATATAATTACACACACACACACACACACACACACAAACATCACATGATCATGCATGTATATATACAATAGCGAAAACTTTGAGCAAAGAAAATGGGTTTTCATCGGGATTCGAACCCGAGACCTCCGGATTACTAGACCGGTGCTCTACCGACTGAGCTATTGAAAGCCCTAGATCGGTATTCTTCCCAAACCCTTAATTCTCTTTGCTCGTGTGGTCAGAAGCTATAATGTGTGTATGTGTGCCACACACACACACATTAACCTGACATAAACCCAAAGGATGTAAATCAACTTTGGAATAAATGTGAGGGATCGCCGGAGCGATGCAGCTTTATGTAATATTTGCTCAAAGTTTTCGCTATTTATTATTACAATTGTTTCTGGTCAGTTTTCCCTTCCTTGTTTCAAAATATATATATATATATATTTCATTTCATTTATTCATTTCAACACGGCACATGATTCAGCAAGACGGCTGTTCTTCCTCATGTCCGTGCATCATGAGGTAAAAATGACATACTTTTTTCGAAACATATTCACATGTACATGAAACATATACAAAATACAATTAGATGAAAGAAATCAGAACAAAAGTAGAAAAAAAACGAAAGAAAAAATATTTACATAAAAAATGAATACATGCTCGGTTTACTTGAACAAAAAATGGGGAATGTGTACAATATCACTATTCATTATAAACATACAGCGGAAAGGTAAAGGTATGTTTCATTCAAGAACAAATGCTTGTTCTTGGAAGATGATATATCCCATGTAAAAATTGAGCTATCTATTATAGTTGTTCAAAGGACGCGAGCTTCTTCTAAAGGTAATCAAGCGGCTGCAAGTATACCAAGGTCCGCTAATAGTAGACTTGCTAAGGGGGTAAGCACTGCATTTTTTAGTACAAATGTCTTTTTTGGCACAGATGTTCCCTAGGGCAATTGAAAATTTTACATCTAAAGAGACACTCTGTATCTATGCAAATAAACCTTAATTTGTATAATTTATGCCGAAATACATATAAAAACTATTGGAAAAATATATGTGCATCCAGCAGAAATACCTAATTTGTTAGAATTATTCCATAGAGTATAAGTGGAAACAATTCCTGCAAAAATTGATTTCATACCTATGAAAATAAACATTAAATTTGCATAATTACCCAAATTATTGTGCAAAAATCTGCATTTTTGAGAGACTTTCTAAACTATTAAGCACTGGATCTTGTAGTACAAAGTTTGAACCCTGGATGGATGTTCCTTGGGTCAAAAGTAAATGATTCATCTGAAGAGACAAACTGTCTCTATGCAACCAACCTGTTATTTGCATAATATGCATATCAATACCTACACATCTACAGATAATCAGAACAAACAAAAAGCCTTAATGTGACAACGTCTTAAATCGCTTTGAACTTAATATCCAAAAAAGCTAATAGAATAAGACAATATTCTCACAACAACACTTTTCAGTTGCTTAAATTGTTTCCATATTATTTGATTAACTTAGACATTTTATGCATAGATTATGTAAATAAGTACACCAGACGTGAAATTTCAAAACATATTGATCTTTGAAATGATTTTTGCTATCAATTTTCCCTCATTGCATATAAATGATTTGCAGGGTGAGAAAAATAGCAATCGATAGTGACACTCTTTAAGTATGATTATGCAAATCTAACAGTAGGGCCTACCTATGAACAGATGCAAATCGGAACAATATTGCTTCAAGAGGACTGTTTTCCCTTGCAAACGGTACACAACGGAGGTCATGGTTAGAAAATCATTACAAAAACGCTACCATAGTGAAAGTGTGAATTCTGATTTTCATTGTATTTTGTAGGCAATCAAGCGAATAAGGGGCTTTTTACATCAAACTGATTATAAACGTGTGCAAATTATGTGGATGCAAATATCTGCACACATTAAGAACTTACAAGCTTGAGTTAGAAACAAAGTCTCTTTCTGAAAAGAAAAATGTTAACTCAGTATACTATGAGCTACTATGGCATGGAAACTATGCTAGGAAATTTATACACAATAACATTTTCATAAGGCAATAATATGCAAAACTTGTCATGTGAACAATAAAAGAGATGTTATACTTTAAGTCAAATAATCTCAGTCTCTGACTTAAAATCAGTCAATTCCAAACATAAATCAAAGCAGACATAATATGTTCATAGCCATAAAAGAGTATATTCGATGGCTTTTACAATTACTAGGATGTGATTTGTCAACAGATCGTCACAGGCTACTGTTTACGAGAATCGTAAATGTCATATTCTCCCTGGTTGTGATTGTTTTCCCTTGGGATAATGTAACTCCCTGGCGGTCCAAAGAATGTGATATTCCACCACATATCAGCTAATGCCTGTATAGATGATCATGACCTACATGATCTTGAAGCTTTTTCCAAAAATATTATGTTAACTGGTTTAGTGTAAAGATATCAGAGGTTAGATTAAAAGAAATACACAGGCAAAAATGTAAGAGGTAATAATGTCAGAGGTTATACATGTGTGCATCAAAATTAATTTCCATGCGACCCATACATTAAATGTAATGATGGTGATGACTATACCATGTCACTGAATTCCATGTCCTTTCCTACTTATCAAGAGGAAACAAAAACATTTGAGAAGGGAGGGCTTAACATTTTTTTTTCTCGATAATCAACAAAGGTATCACTGTCAGGTAGAACATGCACAAATATGTACTAAGTTTCATGATACCTTGATTCTCATTCAAGAATATGAAAAAAAAAAGTGAAATATAGCACTTTCATCAGAGTTTTGACATTTTGGCAGGAAATTTCCCAGAGAATATCCATTAGATTAAGTTTCAAAAAAAAAATCCTACAAGCATTGCAAAAACATGAAATAGTGAAATTTTGAGGGCCCAATTGACCTTGATCTTTGGCCCCTGACCTTTGACAAATTACCCCTAAATTCCCTAGAAAATCCCTGCCAGTACCAAGTTCCATGAAGACACCTTGAACCATTTGCGAGATACAGAGAAAAAAGTGAAATTTTAACATTTTCACCTGAACTTTGACCTTTGACCTCTTGACCTGAAACTCTTTGGAGAATCTTATTTTGGTAGTACTTTGCATGCAGTCATAGTAAATTTGAAGAACGTATCTTTAGACGTTGCATAGATATGGGGAAAATAATGAAATTTTAGCATTGATCTTGAAGTTTTTGACCTTTGACCTCTGGCCGATTTTACTGCTTAATCACTTGCCCCATCATACGTCATCTTTGGACCAGATTTGGTGAAATTTGCATAATCCAGTCTTGAGTTATCGCGTAAACTGATACAATTTCTTAAGTCGACCTTGACCATTGACTTCTGGTACATTCGGGTATTAATAAGCACAATATGCTAATTAGGTGGTATTTGCATAGACAAATAGTGTTTTGATATATTACAGTAAACCATTTCCTTTTGACTAAAGGAAATGCATACTACTTCCATAGTTTTCATTATAAAATGCAGTTCTTTGACTGTAACAAAAACTTTAAAAATAATGTTTTTTACTTCACTTTCTTTAGAAATTATGTAAATTATCTGGTAATGATGGCTTAATTTTTAAAATTCTTTTATCATTTAGTTTCATAAAGTGTTTCTAGCGGGTTTTATCTATCTATAGGATGAGATTTAAGGGGAGTTTCATTAAGGCTTCATTAAGGCTTTTTGTTTGTTCTGATTATCTGTAGATGTGTAGGTATTGATATGCATATTATGCAAATAACAGGTTGTTTGCATAGAGACAGTTTATCTCTTCAGATGAATAATTTAATTTTGACCCAAGGAACATCCATCCCAGGTTCAAACTTTGTACTACAAGATCAAATAGTACACATGTCCTATTTGGCACACATGTTCCTCTGAACAATTGGAATTTTTTCAACTGAAGAGACAATCTATATCTATTGAAATAAGCCTTAATTTGCATAATTTATGCAAAAAATACATATAAAATTATCAAGAAATATATGTGTATCCAGCGGAAATATCTAATTTGGTAAAAGTATTCTATAGAGTATGTGGAAACAATTCCTGCAAAAATTGATTTCATACCTATGTAAATAGACATAAAATTTGCATGATTACGCAAGTTATGGTGCAAAAATCTGCATTTTTGAAAGAATTTCTCAACTATTAAGCACTGGATCTTGTAGTACAGAGTTTGAACCTGGGATGGATGTTCCTTGGGTCAAAAGTAAATGATTCATCTGAAGATACAACTGTCTCTATGCAAACAACCTGTTATTTGCATAATATGCATATCAATACCTACACATCTATAGATAATCACAGCAAACAAAAAGCCTTAATGAAGCCTTAATGAAACTCCCCTTAAGTCTCATCCTAGACAGATAAAACCCGCTAGAAACACTTTATGAAACTAAATGAGAAAAGAATTTTAATAATCAAGCCATCATTACCAGATAATCTACATAATTACTAAAGAAAGTAAAGTAAAAAACATTATTTTTAAAGTTTTTCTTACAGTCAAAGAACTGCATTTTATAATGAAAACTATGGAAGTAGTATGCATTTCCTTTAGTCAAAAGGAAATGGTTTACTGTAATATCAAAACACTATTTGTCTATGCAAATACCACCTAATTAGCATATTGTGCTTATTAATACCCGAATGTACCAGAAGTCAATAGTCAAGGTCGACTTAAGAAATTGTATCAGTTTACGCGATAACTCAAGACTGGGTTATGCAAATTTCACCAAACCTGGTCCAAAGATGACGTATGATGGGGCAAGTGATTAAGCAGTTTTTAAGTAAAATCGGCCAGAGGTCAAAGGTCAAAAACTTCAAGGTCAATGCTAAAATTTCATTATTTTCCCCATATCTATGCAACGTCTAAAGGTACTTTCTTCAAACTTACTATGACTGCACACAAAGTACTACCAAAATAAGATTCTCCAGAGAGTTTCAGGTCAAGAGGTCAAAGGTCAAAGTTCAGGTGAAAATGTTAAAATTTCACTTTTTTCTCTGTATCTCGCAAATGGTTCAAGGTGTCTTCATGGAACTTGGTACTGGCAGGGATTTTCTAGGGAATTTAGGGGTCATTTGTCAAAGGTCAGGGATCAAAGATCAAGGTCAATTGGGCCCTCAAAATTTCACTATTTCCCTCATGTTTTTGCAATGCTTGTAGGATTTTTATTATGCCTCCGCCACGAAGTGGTGCCGGAGGCATTATGTTTTCGGGTTGTCCGTCCGTCCGTACGTCCGTACGTCTGTACGTACGTCCGTACGTCCGTCCGCTTTCGTTTACGCGATAACTTGAGAAATATTTGCTGGAATTTTACCAAACTTGGTCCAAGTATGAAGTATGATGGGGCAATTAGTAGATTAGATTTGGGGTGAAATCGGCTAAAGTTCAAAGGTCAAAGCTCAAGGTCAAATCATGAAATTGTATCCGTATACGCGATAACTCAAGACTGGATCGAGCAAATTTCACCGAACTCTGTTGGAGGATGATGTATGATGGGACAATTACTTGATTAGTTTTTCAGTGAAATCAGACAGAGGTCAAAGGTCAAAGATCAAGGTCAAATCCTAAAATTTTTCTGTTTATGTGATAACCCAAAACTGAATGAAGCAGCTTTCACCAAACTTGGTCCAAGGATGATGTATGATGGGACAATTAGTTGAGTAGATTTTAGTGACATTGGCAAGAGGTCAAAGGTCAAAAGGTCAAGGTCAAATTCTACAAATGTTGCAATTTCCCCCATATCTATGCAATGCCCGAAGGTATTTTCTTGAAACTTGGTGTGGACATGTACTACTGCATAGCGATTCTCCAGAGAGAGTTTCCTGTCATAAGATCAAATGTCAAAAGGTCAAAGGTTAGGTGAAAATGTTGCAATATCACTTTTCTCGCAAATGGTTCAATGTATTTTCATGGAACTTGGTACATACGCATGTACTGTCTGGCAGGGATTCTCTTGGGAATTTAGGGGTCATGGGTCAATACTCAGGGGTCAAAGGTCAAGGTCAACTCCTCAAAATTTTACTATTTCCCTCATATATGCAATGCCTGCATTATTAGTTTCAAAACTTAGTACATGCATTACCTAATGGAGATTCTCCAGGAAATTTCCAGCCTGAAGGTCAAAGGTCAAAGGTTAAGGGTCAAAGGCCAGGTTTCAATGCCCCCCCCCCAAAAAAAAAATTATTTTGTACCGTTATCACACTCTTTCTTCATACCTTTGAAATTGCTCAATGCATAAACTTCCCCAAAATTCCCCAAATATGTATACCTGCACTCTTAGAAAATTATGGCAAACCCAGTTCAAGACATTTCTGACAAACCTGTCATTTCAATATTTTGCCAGTTATGTGAAAATGTCATGGATCACACATTGTGAAGACATTGTACTATACGCCTATTGGGAGAATCATGCATTATGGCGGAGGCATCAGTCGCCATAGCGACATTTCTAGTTTGAAACTTAATCTAATGGATATTCTCTAGGAAATTTCCTGCCAAAATGTCAAAGCTCTGATGAATGTGCTATATTTCACTTTTTCTTTCATATTCTTGAATGTGAATCAAGGTATCATGAAACTTAGTACATATTTGTGCATGTTCTACCTGACAGTGATACCTTTGTTGATTATCGAAAAAAATGTTAAGCCCTCCCTTCTCAAATGTTTTGTTTCCTCTTGATAAGTAGGAAAGGACATGGAATTCAGTGACATGGTATAGTCATCACCATCATTACATTTAATGTATGGGTCGCATGGAAGTTAATTTTGATGCACACATGTATAACCTCTGACATTATTACCTCTTACATTTTTGCCTGTGTATTTCTTTTAATCTAACCTCTGACATCTTTACACTAAACCAGTTAACATAATTATTTTTGGAAAAAGCTTCAAGATCATGTAGGTCATGATCATCTATACAGGTATTAGCTGATATGTGGTGGAATATAACATTCTTTGGACCGCCAGGGAGTTACATTATCCCAAGGGAAAACAATCACAACCAGGGAGAATATGACATTTACGATTCTCGTAAACAGTAGCCTGTGACGATCTGTTGACAAATCACATCCTAGTAATTGTAAAAGCCATCGAATATACTCTTTTATGGCTATGAAAATATTATGTCTGCTTTGATTTATGTTTGGAATTGACTGATTTTAAGTCAGAGACTGAGATTATTTGACTTAAAGTATAACATCTCTTTTATTGTTCACATGACAAGTTTTGCATATTATTGCCTTATGAAAATGTTATTGTGTATAAATTTCCTAGCATAGTTTCCATGCCATAGTAGCTCATAGTATACTGAGTTAACATTTTTCTTTTCAGAAAGAGACTTTGTTTCTAACTCAAGCTTGTAAGTTCTTAATGTGTGCAGATATTTGCATCCACATAATTTGCACACGTTTATAATCAGTTTGATGTAAAAAGCCTCTTATTCGCTTGATTGCCTACAAAATACAATGAAAATCAGAATTCACGCTTTCACTATGGTAGCGTTTTTGTAATGATTTTCTAACCATGACCTCAATTATGTACTGTTTGCAAGGGAAAACAGTCCCTTTGAAGCAATATTGTTCCGATTTGCATCTGTTCATATGTAGGCCCTACTGTTAGATTTGCATAATCATTCTTAAAGAGTGTCACTATCAATTGCTATATTTCCCACCCTGCAAAGCATTTATATGCAATGAGGGAAAATTGATAGCAAAAATCATTTCAAAGATCAATATGTTTTGAAATTTCACGTCTGGGGTACTTATTTACATAATCTATGCATAAAATGTCTAAGTTAATCAAACAAGATGGAAACAATTTAAGCAACTGAAAAGTGTTGTTGTGAGAATATTGTCTTATTCTATTAGCTTTTTTGGATATTAAGTTCAAAGCGATTTAAGACGTTGCTACATTAAGGCTTTTTGTTCTGATTATCTGTAGATGTGTAGGTATTATAGATGTAGATGTGTAGGTATTTGCATATTATGCAAATAACAGGTTGTTTGCATAGAGACAGTTTGTCTCTTCTGATGAATCATTTACTTTTGACCCAAGGAACATCCATCCCTGGTTCAAACTTTGTACTACAAGATCCAGTGCTTAATAGTTTAGAAAGTCTCTCAAAAATGCAGATTTTTGCACAATAACTTGCGTAATTATGCAAATTTTATGTTTATTTACATAGGTATGAAATCAATTTTTGCAGGAATTGTTTCCACATACTCTATAGAATAATTCTAACAAATTAGGTTTTTCTGCTCGATGCACATATGTTTTTCTAAAAGTTTTTATGTATTTCTGCATAAATTATACAAATTAAGGCTTATTTGCATAGATACAGAGTGTCTCTTTAGATGAAAAATGTTCAATTGCCCTAGGGAACATCTGTGCCAAATAAGACATTTGTACTAACAAATGCAATGTTTACCCCCTTAGCAAGTCTACTAACATGCAGAGCTTAATGAAAATCTAAGATGCATTGTAGCACTCAGATGTAAGGTTTGCCTACTACTGCAAATATACAACATAATTGCACAAAGAAGAATTATACAACATAATCACAGAGTCAAGTCACAAAAACACTAAGAACGTACACTTCAACCCCTGGTCTGAACTATTGCGATTTGGTAAACATGATATGTAATCATCTACTTTTTTTTTTTAATTCGGTGCACAGTAAAAGAGTCCCACATGATCTTAAATTGATAAGTTTATTCCCTCAAAGCCATATACAGTAAGACCTATCTAAACTGCGCTATACATTGTATCAATCAACTTCTGTTTCAACGCAAACGGGCATTGTGGAATAATACACGCGCACATATTTCTTTCGATAGTCGATTCTCTAGGTGGAATGGGGTGCAACCTGCTTGACATTGTAGTCTACCCTGTTAATGGCAGCTACAGAGGAAACGCAATAATCCAAACAAGCAATAACAGTTCAACAGTAAGACCCGGGAGCAGTGCTCAGGTGAGATGCGACGGTTTCTCGGCGGGATCCATGAACGAGGTATCATGCACGAACAACGGGTGGTCGCCAAGTATCGTGGTCTGTCTGGGTAAGTTGTTACGCATACCAATCTACCTTGCCCCAAAGTAATAAGAGCTGTTTATTCATTCTGTATTAAGAAAGACTTGTTACAGTATGACCTTCAGTTTAAGATGTGTATTAATATCCCCATCTTTTGTTGCTCTAGATGAATTCAAATTTCAACGTCCATGTCTTCTTGTATTCTCCCTTAAGCCCTATTCATTTCGTCACCCCACATTGCCAAGTACTCACTTTTGTCAAGAGTGACATGCAAACATTAAGCACCTTGTCCAGGATTAACTGTAAGGCAGGATTTGAACACACGGTCATCTGTGTGAGTGACATCACGGGTAAAAAAGCTGCAAGAACATACTTACCAATTCAGCATGGATCCTAACGTGCAGTATATAGAGAACATGAATGATATCATCATAATTAATTATATCAGTCTGTGCGTAAGGTATACACACCCGAGGAGGAACGCAATGGGAGAGTGAAGGATGTTATCATTATAACATCTTGATTATGTTGTATTAGTAGGCCTATCACAGCTATTGCTAGTATGAGTAATACTTGTAATCTGATATAAATTAAAGTTATGTGAGATCAGGATTCTTTGTCAAGATGAAATGAAAATCATGAAGTGCAGAACGATTAAGGCAACTTCCATTTTTTAAAGGAATTGTATAGTAAGAAATCAGCTTTTTATTTTTTTTGGTGTGAAATACTTAGAAACAACTTTATGAAATGTTCCAGAGCATACCATTCTAGAGGAATTCAAAGTTAATTTGCCGTAAAAGATTAAGAAATAACATGCGCAAATGTGTGCATCATAGAAAAATGTTAAGTTTTTAAGAGGACCTAATTTTCATTTCATGTCGATTTGCGTATTACGAAGAAATTAGAAATATGTGTTTACAATATCGAAATTCTTTCCTAAACTCTTCTTAATCAATTCGAGCATTTCGCTTCAGATTTTACGGTGAAATATAGCTCGTAATTCGATGAAAAGTGAAATGCATTCGTTGTCTCCAAACTTCGTCTTGAAACTAGAGCGGTGCCGAGCATGACTTAAAAGCGTAGTGGAATGTTATAGACATCCCATTGTCCACGCTTTGAACCCAAGCATGTGTTTGCATGAACTATGAAGAGTTGCCATTCCATCTATGTAACACATCCCTGCCTGAACTTATCATTATTGCTGAATTTATTTTCGCACAAACTAGCCTCTTCGGAATGTATGTTGCCCACCACCCCAATCAACGGCAGAATCGTTAGTCCCAAAGACGTGTACGACGTGTTTGAAAGCATCGAATTCACTTGTCACGAAAGGTTTACTCCAGTTGGTTCACCCATTGCTTACTGTCGCCCGAACGGAACATGGAGCCAAAATCAACTGCTTTGCCAAGGTATTGAACACAGTCTTACACCCAAGAAATCTATTATATACAGTATGCCCCCCCCCAAAAAAAAAAATACAATCGGATTTTCGCATTGATAACTTCCAATACGATTAAACTGTCTAAAATGCTATTTTAGGGTCTTAAAATATAACATCTTACCTATATTTGCAGAAAACCCCATTTAATTTGGTTAAGTGGTCAAAGAGAAATGTGGATAGTTGTAAAGCATGTCATGGGTCTGAGACCCCGTTTATAGTGCGAGGCTCGGCCGCGGCCCAGCCCACCTTCATTGCAGTGTGAACACGCAAAAGGCCAAATGCGAGGCCAAAATTGGCCTCGCATTTGGCCACGCTCTGGAGGTGGTCTCGGCCGCGGCTCGGCCGCGGCCGAGCCCGGCCTTTTCTTAGTGTAAACGTAAACTGGGCCAAATGCGCGGCCAATTTTAGTCTGGCTTCTAAACCCTCTGCCTGTACTATTTCGCTATTCAGGATATTAGCCCCCTCAACGTAGTAAACTAGTATAGTTTAAGGTGGTTTTGTCTTGCAAAGGATTTTTTCCTTCGGCAAAGGCCTTTGCCCGAACGGCGACTTCATCGCCACGGAATTCAGTTGGCAAAGGGTCTGAAAACCATACAATACCAAATTGCGTTTGTTTACAAGCAGAGCGCCACTACGACAAAATATTGAAAGGTTTGAATCAAAAGCGCGGCTGAGCCCAGCAGTGTAAACGGACAAAATTGCGGGGCTCGGCCGCGGCCGAGCCCGGCCCCGCACTGTAAACGGGGTCTGATTCTTCCAGGTCTGGCACTTGGATGCTCTTGGAACTGCATAATGTGTGAACAAAATGGACAGAACTTGGAGGGAAGGGATTCCTGACATGCTCTACAAAACTCCTCGTTTCTCTTTGACCATTGAAGCAAATCGGATGGGGTTTTCTGTAAGATGTAGGTAATAAGTTATATATAGTTTCATACCCTGAAATTGTATTTGGACTGATTCACTATTTTAAAGTTATCATTGTGGAGGGTCCCGTTGTATCTATTTTTTTAGGGGGGGGACATACGGTATATATAATATGTAAACACAAACCATCTTACACTTCACTTTGACAAAAAAAAAAAAAAAATCACCAGCACACACCTCATGACAATGCCCTGAAATTCTCTAACCAGTCCTTTCAGAAGGAAACCTCCTATGTTGCAATGGGCACCAACCAGTGTGATATTTTGTCGGTTGCACTAAGCTTTCTGTACATCTTCAGCCTAAAGAAACAATGTCACCAATCACCATTGCACCTTTTCGTCACGTTGATATAATTTTTCCTTTACTGTATAGAGTATGCTGGCCTACAAACTATAGATTTTCAGGTATGTACAATGCATTTTTATTTTGTTTTATAATGCAATAAAGGCACTTCACAGCAACTAAAATCATGACATGGTTCTGAAGAAAGATCCAAAAGTGCCTATAGCACATTAAACATTGCAAATTTACCATGAACCAGAAATCGAAGAAACTGAATATGCACGGAATCCACACTTTCTTTTTGTTTTCTTATAGGTTCATTGTGCCATTTAATCTAGAGACACTCTCAAAATTGTCTATATTGCGATGAAATCAGGGCGAAAGAAAATAGCCAAGTGGACATTATGTGGAAGAACTAGGGTAATTGGTACTTGAGGGAATGAAATTAGAATTAGTAAGGTCTATACACATGCATAAACAAAATGAACCTATTTCTCGTTTTGAATTGTAAGATCAGAGAAGAAGACTGGGTACACCTCTAGAAAGAGATTAAAGCTTTAAATGTCTGGATCATTGAATATCTTCCGTTCACCCTTCTTGATATGTGAACAAAGTATAGCGTTTCAAATGGTTGCTACATTTTCAAGATAGATATATGAAGGAAATGACTCCTGATTGAATTATTGGTTACCTATATATAGAAAATAAAAAAGACTGTTTTTACCAACGGAACCCTTTTCATAAACACCTATACCTTATGTGTTTGCCTTTTGTTTTTCCTCTCTGAAAGGCCTTTGAAGAGCGAAGAAGTTGGAGAGTTCATCTGAGTTTGTGACAAAATTAGATTCGTAATTGAATCGTTCTTTCTTTTCTTTTTCTCCTTGTATGTTGTGTGACAGTCCTAAATTTCCAAACGTGTCATACTTAAGAAGAGTTCAGGATATATCCATGTTTATGACTATTTGAAATATACAAGGGCAGACTTGATCAAGAGAAACAAGCTGTAAACCCACTATACTCTCTCTTTTCTCGATTGAAATTTGAGATACCGGTATAATTATCGTTTCCGTGCATGGGAAAATTAATACTGCTTTCTTAACAGTCATTTTAATGAACAACATGAGCACTGGAGTGAGTTTCTCTTTTCACTTTTGATAGCTCATCATAATGTCTACGTTATTCTGTCATGGTAGGGAAGCATTTAGTCTCGGAAAATAGTTGGAAAATCGCAAACAGGAGAGAAAATGGGCGATTGAAGGCATGTTTCAAATATTCTAACATATTTTGTCGTATGTGTCATATGTATGATATGCCGTCGTGAGAATGTATTCACCACGTTTCTCAGATACTACACCACGGAGATGCTCGGCTCCCGATGTCGCAAGCACAGTGATAGTAACACCGTCAATGGCCGGTGATTATGACCACGGTCAAAGAGTAACCTATTCATGCAGAGGGAATGGTCTGGGCATGTTGGGAGAACCAGAATCTGTCTGCACGGATGGACAATGGGTGCCAGACCCCGCCGAGTGTTATGGTTTGTAAAGTTGTTTTTTTGTTCAATCACGCTTAGTTTTACGGAGGCATCCCACCATCATAATTTCATGTGTACCAGGTTTATCGATACAGGGTGAAGAATGGATAGCTTCGTGAATGGCATAAGATAATAGGTGACTGGGAGCGTACTCGTTACTTATTCAACATTTATTTGAAAGAGGGTTACATGTTACCACTATATACTTGATAACCTGAGGAAACTCGCAATTATTTCAAATGAAGAATACAAAAATGGTTCGCCTAAGAAAACAACAACAAACAAATAAGCCAACAAACAAACCGAGAAATGACTGGCGTTTCATGAACAAAAGACACAAAAATGTATCAGGACACGTAGCATTGGACGATTTCATCAGAAAATCCTTTTTCGTCAATTTAGATTCAAGTAGTCCGTCTTGGAATGTTAATTTTTATTTGAAAAATTGTTAAATCCACTGCGAAATACATCTGAGAGATATAACGACTTTTGTCAATTAAGAACGCATTTATGAATGAGGTTTCAACAAGTCAATTCATATCTCCGTTTATCGTCTTTGCGTGGGATAATTATCGTTCTGATATCATTTTTCACTAACACGCTGAGCTACTCAGTATATTACCCTGAACTGTGATCAGCCTGTGATGATTATCGACAGAAACTAAAGTAATAATTAACTTTTCGAGTAGTTTCCTAAAGCATAACAGAAATAGAGCCTCTACTTCTCTATTCACCTACGCGTGTACACAATATGATGAATAACGGCGTGTTGTCTTATTCATCGTAATGATTGCACTAGAACTTTTTCTCACGGTAACAAAAAGAGGGGAAGAAACTGAAAATCATTTTCTTCTTGATATTAAATTATGACGCTAAACAACTATTTATTTATTTATTTGTAATTGACATATCTGTTCATGCACGGTTTATGATATATTTGAATAGAGCAGCGTCATTTCTTTTTCCCCCATTTCATGACAGCACTTGTTAACAGCGTAGTTCAAATTCCTCCTGAAAACTGCGTTAATCGGCGGTTGGCTGACAGACATGTCCTTCAGACGCCTCTACAAACTTCCTTTCAACCCGACAGGGCAATTTACTACAGTTGTGAGACTGGTTACACAATTCATGGGCACAGGTATTCGTTGTGCAAGAATGGAATTTGGTCTTCACCGGTGCCAGATTGCGTAGGTACGAACACTTTATGATTGTTAGAAACTCAAACTCCAACTATGTCATTCCGAATAGCTTTTCGCAATATAAAAAAAAAGTTATGCCCGAGTTTGTGGTCAAACCAAATTTACATGGCACGAAGTCGATTGAATAAAGCATAGTGGAGTAAAAATCATTGTAAGTGACTCCCGAGGGTTAATGAAGGTGGCGAAATGCCCAGTCACACTAGAGCGTATCGAGCCAACGAACGTCCAACTAATTGGAAAATTGGAAAATATTTATAGTATGTAATAATAATTATTTATGTATATTATAAAATAATAATATGTTCCCACCATTGCCTATACTAGAATAATTCGTAACGTGCTTGACGTATTTTATTTTATTTTATTTTGAATATGTCGAAAATACAATATTTGCTCCAGCTTTTCTCTGCAAATCACTACAAATACATTGTAGTCAGTAAATACAAAGAACGTCAAACACGTTACGAACTATTTTAGCAACAGATGCGAACGTTTCTTCCAGTTTTCGAATTCGTTGGGCGTTCGTAGGCTCAATACGCTCTAGTGAAGTTTAAACTTGGAATGTTTGAATTATATCTTGTTGATAATCGCGTTTCCACGCAAATAAGCAATCAGAAGAAATAATCGTATATAATATTTTCATTAGGTTGGACCTCTTTATATTTGTGACCCTGCACCTCAAAACAAACAAAAAGTCACCAGACATGAATTTTTAGTTAAGACAATATTCTGAAAGAGCAGACTTTAAGCTTTAAAATGATGTATAACTCAAATCAAATGGACTCTCCTAACCTATCTAAATATTGGAAAGAAAGCACGAACTCAGGAAAAGTGTGAACTGAGAAAAGAGGCTCTGAAGTACAGTGTCTATTCAAGCGCTTAATTTTTACCAAACTGTGTTGGCTGTGCGATGAATGGGACAAAAAACAGGAAGTAAACCACCAGAGTAACAACAATGAAGGGATTATCAGATTAAACTGAAATTGAGCATGCCTCATTAACACATTCTGTCCATAATAAATGCCAACTTCCAAAGCAGTAGCACTATCCTTTCAAAAGTTATTATAGTTGAAAGTGAAGAGTGTGGACAAGGTTTTTCAGAAATGAAAAAGGGATTCTAAAGACACACCTAATCACACTATTCTACCAAAAATGTTCGAGATAAACTGCTAAAATAACAAACTTTCCAGCCCGTTTTGTGATACCAAATTTTAGCATAATGTAAAAGAAGATCCGCTCTTTCAGAAAATATGAAAAAGTCAAGTTCGGCTAGGTTGACCCATTTCACTTATTTTCAGTCCTCACGCAAAATCAGTGTGTGCGACTTTATGTTCGTTTTGAGGTGCACGGTCACATTTAATGTTCTGTGGTGGAGAATGTCCATAATGTAACAGTTACCAGACCATTTTGTTTGTTTGTTTTTGGTTTAAATCTTATCATTTCTATACAAGGTAAACGCCAAGCGATGATTGGCCTGCATATCGCAAATTGCATATGGTTTGGTAACTTGACACAGCTTTCAAACAGAGGAATGTCATAAAGATCTGGAAAAGCTGGAAACATGAAATAATATAGGTTTGATGTCAGGAATGACAAAAGGGATTCAAAGGGCAATTAAAGGGATAGTACAGTATTGGTGGATATGAGAATTGGGCTTTTAACTTTTTGCGAGATAACAAGAAAACACTTATGATATAATACAGAGCATACCATTTTAAGAGGAATTCAAATTTTATTTGATGAAAATCGGGTTTGGAATGACTGAAACATCCAAAAACAAAGTAAAACAAAGCAATCGTAGTAAATTGTGGGTCCCACACTTTATTAGAATCGCTCTTTTTTGGATATCTCAGCCATTTCAAAACCAATTTTCATCAAATAAAAGTTGAATTCCTCATAGAATTACATGCTCTTTCATATTTCATAAGAGGTTTCTCATTATCTCACCAAAAAATGTTAGAAACCTGAAATTAGGTCTCAACCAAAACTGTACGATCCCTTTAATTAAGCCAGGCTTTCAAAGTAGTGTTACCAATACTACGTTGTAAAGTGTAGAAACTTATTACGATAATTGAAAAAGTTAATAAATCAACAGAAATTAAAGAAATTGCCTTCATAAAGATGATAAGCAAAGCATGGTAAAAGTGCATGCGATCATCAAGTCATTTCTGCGTCAGAAAATACACGGTAACAGGACTATCATACTGACTATTATGCTGCCATTTCCGTGCTGAGCTGTCAAGTGCAATGTGTTGCCGCTCGGCAACCGCGATTTGGACGCAGATGACATCAAACTTAAGTGCAGTTCTATGCACTTTTGACATCTGTTGATCACTCTTGTTTGGGGGATGTTTTACGAAATGAATCTATTACAACACCCCCCCCCCCCCCAAAAAAAAAAAAAACAAAACAAAACAAAAAAAAACAAAAAAACAACTGCATAATGTAATGAAACTCATTAAGTAAATCACGGAAAAAAACGTGTAATCATTCAACCATTTTGCACTCAGTTGTAAAAGAAAGTAAGAATACGTACATGGTTACAACATTAGATGATGCATGCAGATAACTTTCATCAGTTGAGGAGATCGTACAATAGGAGATTACTAAAGGTTGGTAGAAGTCTGAATCCCCTATTTTACATTATAGTCTATTGACAATGACACTGCCGTTTTTCCGTTGTGTGCAAAATGTTGAATGGCCCCGCGATTCGGACGTAGATCACATCCGACTCACAGCACAATTCCATGATCTTTGGACAGCCGTTTGTTATTTTTTGTTGTATTTTGGGGGACGTATGGTACATGTATTTACAAAATTTTAGAGATTGAATACAGCATGAGTTGTTGGAATTACAGATTTCGAATTGTGTGAACATACAAATTGTCGGATAATAATTGTGCCTGTGAGTGATATGAATGGAGCTAGGTGGCTCTAACCTTCATCTCATTTCATTTAGTTTTATTTGAGCCTTTCATTTTGTTTTATTTGAACATTGAGCCTAGTGTAATGAGAAAGACCAACATAACAATTCGTATAATTTGAAATTGACAAGATGAGTGAGTGAGCAGGGTTCACTTGATGCAAGTTTAGACACATCAAGGGTATGCACTGGTATAATGTACAGTTACTTTATAGGCTAGTACTTCAACAATACCATAATAATATCAGGGGTGTTTGCGTTACCGCATTATATACATCATTAAAGACTATACCTTAATTACACATAATTACGAATAAAGGAAGACTAAGTCACGAGAGTCATCGTACAATGATTATTCATTAATTCAAAAGAAAGGCACCCACGTTCTGACTCTTGAATACCAGCGAGGGGACCACAGATGTCACACAAAAGCCCAGTTTTAACAAAGCCTTTCAAACTAGAGTCACCGCGGCAATGTCCGGGTAACGTCAGGATATCAATATTTTTTGCTCGCACGTTATCACGGTAACTTTTGCCTAATTCTACCCTAGCATTACCCTGATATTGCCGCGACACTACCCTGACAAGCCTTCTGTTAAACCCTTCTATTAATGCAACTGCAAGCGGTAACATTCCTTTGACACGCTCAACCCGCATGCGCAACATTGCGGACAAAGAATGATTGACACGCCATGCGCCTTATAGTGTGTGTGGATTGTAACCACTGATCTCTATGTTGTTGAGATCAGTGATTGTATGCGCAGAATGTAGAACAATAAGCCAGTTCGCAATTAGCTCATGTACACATTGGTACATACGACCTTTCTTTTTTCTCAGTCGGTTATAATAGGATGCACTTCACTCGTTTTCAAAGCGGCATAATGCATAAGCTTGCCCGACGTAACAATCTATGGAATTCGTGTTAAAACAAAGAATGAACTTGCGTTTAGGCCAGATGACTAAAATGATCCATCAGTTGACATTTTAGCAGGCATCCATCTTTATTGTTTTGTATTGAATTCAATAGCAACCCTTTTCTTTTGATATTACCAAATGCCAGGCTAGCTGTCAGGTGGATGTGTTGGCAAGCACTATTTAGATAAGGATCACATGAATGATCATCACAGATGCCTATCCCAGTAAATTAAAAAACCAAAATGCCTGTTGGTACAAATAACCTTTTTCTGCTCATGTGCAAAGTGGAATTACGAACTGGTCTATAGGTGGCCCATTGGCCGGTAGGCGTGCTGGTCCCATGAGTGGGACATCCCGTTCATGAAGACTTATCCGGGTAAGGTTTTCGGTGTGTGCCTGTTAAAACGGTACCCCTTGTTAGATCTCCTGCGGTTTCATTGGAATTATGTTCTCCGGACGTTTTAACGACGTTGTCGCGGTAAGGTGTTAAAAGAGGGCTGTACATTCCATATTCTCCAATGCAGAAATCCCGTCTGGGTGCTCCACTCCTGACCTTCATCAACTCACTCGGGTCATCCCTGCCAAAGACGTGTATGACCACAAGGAACTGGTGGTCTTACAATGTCCATTTGGCAACGTGGCGACTACCGAATGCCAAGATGGACGCTGGTTATCCATACCAAATGTTTGTCAAGGTGTGTAGGGTTATTGTTTTCTTTAAACCAAAACCTCTTAATCCCTTTATCCCGTTAATGCTTATGTTCTTTGTAGCAACTCATCTGTTTGAACATATAATGTAAACTTAATGTACTTTGAAATGGGACCTTTTTGCACTGAACTTTCTAATTCCTCGACAAACCGTCATCTGAAGCAACAAATTTCATACGCGTACATGCATGCATAACATTCACTTATGTACAACTTTGGCGGCTGCTCGAGGGTAGATTACTTCAATATCCTGAAGAGTATGGGTAGAACTGTATATAGTAGCTAAAACATTTGACAACGAGCAGGGTCATGTCAATCTATATAAATGTCGACATACTCTTTAAAAAATTATACGCCTGGATCGAGCAAAGTATGATGACAATACAAGGAAGGTTAAAAATCGACCAAGGGCTGTGGAGTCCCAAACGGACATAATGAATTACATCCATACTCTATGTAATGAATAAAGTAAAACTTGAAGAGAGATTCGACAGAAGAGAAATACGTAAAATGTGATTGAAATTAACTGATTAGATACTTCAATATAAAAATGAAATTATACAGTATCAATGTCCAAAAAAAAAAAAAATACAATCGGATTTTCTCATTGATAACACCCAATATGATTAAACTGTCAGAATGCTACTTCATGGTCTTAAAATATAACATCTTAGCTCTATTTTGCAGAAAACGCCATTCAATTTGGTTAAGCGGCACGGAGAAATCTGGATTGTTGTAAAGCATGTCATGAGTCTGATTCTTCCAAGTTTAGCACTTGAATGCTCTTGGAACTGCACATTAATGTGTAAACGCAATAGACAGAACTTAGAGGGAAGGGATTCCTTACATGCTCTACAAAATTCCTCATTTCTCTTTGACCATTGAAGCAAATCGAATGGGGTTTTCTGTAAGATGCGAGCAATGAGTTATAGTTTCATACCCTGAAATTGTATTTGGATTGATTTACTTTTTTTAAAGTTATCTTTGCAGAGGGTACCGTTGTAATTTTTCTGGGGGGACATACGGTATAATCAAATCATTTTAATAGTGGAAATGGGAATTTGAAGTGCATAAACGCGGTATGAATCACATACAACAGAGCTTGTTTATGTTCATTGAATTTGAATGCTTAAAGTTTAAAGTTGTATTCCTATATAAATGAAACTGAAATTCGTACTTGGGACGAAATTGAACGTATATCCATCTGACGCGAAATTGAATGCCACTGTGTGTCGTCAACTTGAATGAATTTCCATCTAACTTGAATGAAATAGAATTTATAAGGAATGACATGAAACGAATTTGAATGATCAAAGAATAAAAATGAACCTTGAGAGCAGAGCTGTGACGAAATCGCTTGAATTTGAACGCCTCTTCGTTAATTCGAATGTGATAAATCTGATGAAATTGGGCGGGAAAACCTATGATACATGATCAAAGCGATAAATTCGTTTCCCCATAACATGCGTAATGCAATGATTCACATCACGAAAAAGGACTCGGTACTTCGAACCAAATCCGAATGAATCATGACCATGATTATGAAAGTAGTTTTTGTCTCCTTGGTGACATTTCCTTTACTTAGTATTACTCGATATGCAACAGGTTAATTTGACCCATATCTTTTTGGTTGTGCTGACCCCTATTTTTAATCTTTGATTGTTCTTTTCAAAAAGTGAGGTATTTGATAAGTTGATGCTCTTGCCAGGTCTTGAATAGATAAATTTTCTACTTAAAATATGCATTAAATTAAGAGTTTCTTCTAAATCGTCTTCGTATAATTATAATTGTCATCTTTGTCATTTCTTAATAATCTTGTTCTCGCAATTCTTATCAAGATCAAGAATTCCTGAAATAACTGTCTAACCGATTCACTGATTAATGAAGACATGTGATGGTCAATGATCTAAGTAATAAACAGCGTTCAACATCTTTGTTGAAGATGGTTGTGGACGTGGCATACCGGGCAGGTCTCTCCTTTAATTCTCATGTTTGGAAACCGCGAATGAAATAACGAGTTCTGTTTTTTAAAAAAGTAATGATATTTTTGTTTATTGAGAAAAAAAAAGCACATAAAATGGGGATTTGACGCAAATTTTGTCTTCTTTAAACTTGGAAATGTAAGTCTTTTCGGGAAGTGATGTTCCCATTGCTGTAAACTTCATAGCACGATTGTAAGTGCATCAATCAAGAAGCAGAGTGACTTAACAAAATGATATTATTACCTCATGCTGATACAAAATCTATCCTTTCTTAGATTTAACACCATGCCGACATCTTCCAATGCATTTAACTTATATTCAATGAGTAATATGTAATAACATGACATAAAAGGTGACAGTTTCGTTTGATTTCCCTCACAAGCAGTCAATCACACAAAAAATAATGATAAGAACCATATTTCACCTTGTATTCAACAATAGAAAATGGTGCGACGGCATCGACGACCTCGCCAAAGAATGATGTCGACGATCGCCTTTCTTCATACGCAAAGGTCAGCAGTGCCATGACGACGATTCTGTGAACGGTCAAAATAATTATGTTCGATACTTAACAATACATGTAGCTGTCTTTGTATATATACTTAAGTTTATGCTGTATACATCGAACGTTCCTTACTAAAATATTGTAGAAACCTAGCATGTTCACATAATTCAAACAGCTCAATCTACAGATACACTTTATTCGCATGAAAGAGGGAGCGCCAACAATAAGACGGACACAAATCATTATGTTGCAACCCGGGCTATGTGAGCTTTATTTTATAAGACGTTTTTCATATGACTGCAATGATATATTCTATGGGGCCTATTCCAAAATCCATCCATACAGTGTGGGTGCATATGTTCACTACCCTATACATCTGACTATAAGAGAAGTACGGAAATCCACTTTTCCCAAACAGGGCAAAGGTTAATCTGTGTGCACATCACAGACAACAAGAAAAGGTTTCTCCTTTCAAAACATCCTGGAATATTTTACCGGAACGTTTCTGTCCTTCTCTAAACTAAAGTCTTTCCGCATTGAAAACTTTAACATGGAGCTCTTCATTTCTAAACACAGCTATTGTAAGTAATGTAACCGTATGGTAATTTAACACTGCAACAAGAAGTATACAATATAGCAGACATTATACCATTACGATGTACATGACAAATATTACCGAAGACGGAAATGCTGGTACCTTGTATCACTATTGACAACTTATACTAATGTGCACGTAAATCTGCATGGTCGCCAAGAAAACGGAGGTATAATCCTCCTTGACAGTTTGCTAACAGGAGAGCGCCCTGATATCATTGTAGCGAATAAGAATGGTAAACGTGACTTGATTGCAGTGTAGACATTCAAAGTGAGCTCATTATTCAAAGAAAAGAAAAGTACACGTATAAACGAATCTTCTTCAACCAGATATTGCGTCACATGGCAACTAATGCGATTTAACCTGCTTCAAAATTGCCTCCCGAGGATTGCAGTACGGATATCAAACAAAATTCATATTAGCTCTTCTCTACATGTAGGTTCGAACCCCCCCCCCCCAAAAAAAACCCTAAAGAACAAAAACGAACAAACAAACAAACAAACAAACAAAGAGCAAAATAAAATAAAACTCGCAAAAACCCACCTTCCAACAACAAATTAAGGTATACTTTATCTAAGATATTGATATATACCGTTTATAAAGCTCGTCAATAGCTCTCTTGGAACGTCAATACTCTGCTTACGTAGGTTTTGTTAATTACAAATGTGAAAGGCAAGATATCATATCTGATTTATTTCTTTAAGGGAAAGAGCATAACGGAGCTAGGAGAAGAGATGGTGTGAAATGAATTCGAAGACTGAGAGAAGAAAAATCACTGAAAACAGGAAAAAGAGAAGGACTTACTTGTGCCCTAGGCTTAAGTGACCTCAACTAAGCACACGCACACACACACACATCAAAACAAAAACAAGCAAACAAACAGAGCAATAATGAGCAGACAAAAACCTTCAAAGACATTTATCTGTGTTGTGCACTTTAAAGTTTGTTTTCATGTATCATTTACCAGATGACGGTCACTCGAATGAATGCTCAACAAACTTTGGATTCCGTGATTGAGCTTACTAGAACGAATGACCAAATAACAGTGAGCGGTGTCAACAGTAGCGTCATCGTTCTCGAAAAAGTGGCTGCTCTCAACTCAACGGACAGAGAGGTTTGATGCAAGAATGATACTAACCACGTGTAACAAAGCCATTGCGTGTGTGGTTGTGGTACATGTGTTTGCATGTATTACTGTCTTGTATAATTTTTGTTCAGAAAAATGTCAAGAGATTTGGCAAATGAACAGCGTCAACACAGAAGTTTGATACTTTCCCGTATGAAAATACACGTTTCCTATACCAATACATCAAAAACAGAAATGCCAGTCTTCCAATATTATTTTTGTAGTTGTGTAGGCAATGAAATAAGAATTCATTCATTGTATGCATTCATCCATCTAACATCGCAACCACGTGCGACCTTAACAGCCGTCTACGCCATGTAACTCTCTTGCTTCGTAAACAAGAAAGACCAGAATATGACTGATTGTGTATCAAGTCTTATGAAGGTTAATCATCATTAAGTTTGTGCCGTAAGTACTTGTTTTGTCATTGGGGATTCTAAAGAAAGGTGTTACCGCACTCTGATAATACGGGCTCTCAATGAAAAGAGCGTTACAGAGTAGGGTACTGTATTGTTTGTTTGTTTATATACTTGTGTGAGTACACCGTATGTGAGCCCAACTTGTTGATGATGAACAGCAAAATCAAGGAACCATTATGTTTTCAACAGAACCAAAAAAATCGCATAAAGCATTGCACTGTATACATATTTTAACACCAACTGCATCAGCACATTAAAGTTCTTGACTAAGAAGTTCCTTTGTTTTGTTGTGATTTTGTCTATGTAGGTGACAAAGTCAATGATGGTGGTTGTAAGTAACTTGATGTCCGCTGAAGAGACAGTATTGGTGGAAGCAAATCGGATGACCAACGCTACCAATCGTGTGCTTCGGGTGACGACTACACAGTTGGAAATAGTGAACGTATCATCAGCAAATGGATCCTTCCAGACAAATCACGAAAACCTAGGCACACACGTACGACGGTTTGCACATCTGTCACGTTTACAACGTCTGTTTGTTTGTTTGTTTGTTTGTTTGTTTTATCAGCAGTGGTCAAAACGCTGGCAAGAGTCAATTCAATCACGCAAAACGCATTGTAAATAAACCTTCTGATGCATAGATGAACAACACAACCTCTTGATCGTCATAGTTGCTGTACTGGGGTTGTGTTGAAAATGACTCGCCCCAGGCAATACTGATGTCAAATCAAGCGATACAATAGGCAGATCAAACGTTGTTATCATTTAACTTATGCTTTATGTCTCCTCGAGGGAGCTCATAAAATTATTATATCTCCTTACGGGAGTTCATAGGAAAGGAACAGCAGGTAAAGGAAAAAGAAGAGAGAGAGAGAAAAAAAAATAAAAATGATAGATGTCGACATGGAATCATAAAGTAACTAAACAACTGTTACATATAGTTTATAAGAGCATATTGGCTCGAGTGAAAAAAAAGCGGATAATATAAAAGGTGTGGCTGATAACAAACGTGGCAGGCAGGAGTTACGGATGTTGACTGGGAAAGAAGCCGAAATATGGCAACAGTTAGTGACAGTATAGCAACAGGAGATGGTAAACTAATTCAGATTAATTGTCATCCTTGTTCTGTTTGTCAAAGCTCCTATTAAAGAGAAGGACGCACATCATCTAAAAGTTTTGACGCTTGTCTTGTTAGGTAATTGACGCAGGTGTAGAAAGAGTGTCGGAGGGAATTCTCTTCGCCAGCATACGCGACACGACAGCACTCTTTCACGAGGACCATCCTCTGCCTAGTGACATCCGAGCAGCTCTTCGCCTGCCGGATTTCAAGGCAAACGGGTCGGCAGGCTCGACTTCAAGAGTCCTCAGAGTTACCTTCGCAGTATTCAAGACGACTTCGCTGTTCGCCTCGATCACCCTTAATCACATTAACAGCCAGAATAACTCTTACGACCGCAAGCCCCTAACACCCGTTATAACGGCCACTGTGAGCGGTATAGACTTTGAAACACTTACACAGAATGACACAGTGGAAACGACTTTTAGAATCGGAGAGGTATGAGATCAATTGCCTTCCTTTGTTGTTGTTTTTTTTAGATCTGTGTGGCAGCAGCCCATTGTTACAGAGTTACACTCAACATACATAGTATGTATAGTATAGTATAGTATGTATAGATACATGTGCAACGTTCACATTGTGTTGTGCCACGACAAATGCATGATTTCGTTATGTATACGTGACGGGAAGTTGCCTACTGCCATCCCCCCCCCCCCCCCCCCCCGGGAGTTTATGAAATTACGTGATATAAACTCAGTAGTAAACTGCATGGTTACGCTCAGGGTGGGTCGGGGGAGTTTCACTTCAGTACTGCAATCGTTGTCATTAAAGGTATCTTACTGATGCTACGTGCAATGTGTACAAGCAATGCCGTGAAAGAAACGATATCAAGGACAAGCATCTGTAAGAAAAAAAGGACCGAGAGTGAATATAATTAATTACTGCGAGAGGTAGGGATGAAAACACAATGTGTAATGAATAAGAGGACAAAGTCAAAGAAAAACAAACGAAAGGAGGAAAAGAAATAAATAAGGTACGGAAGATAAATGGGAGTGGTGGAATATAAGATAAGATTCACAGGGGGACATAATTCATGTATTTATGTGAAAGGACGGATTGAAGAGATATTTGTTAATACTGTCTATTTTGTTTCATTATGCAATGTTTCAACAAAGTCACCTCCACATTGTTGTTATGTGTGTTGTGTTGAAGATGGTAGAGCAAGATCGTCTGAGTAATCCCAAGTGCGTGTTTTGGGATCTCAACGGGGACAACGGGCGGGGCGACTGGTCTTCAAAAGGATGCAGACTCAGCGACAGCAGCAAGGCTTCTCGACCGGTCTGCCGGTGTCGAAGATTGGCTCACTTTGCCGTTCTCTTGGTACGGATGGAACCACCATGCCACTACAATGGATTTTTTTTTTATCGACTTCAGTTTAGTTTTTTTCTTTTAAATGTCACAAGTAAAGTTTCGAATACATTTTCTCAGGGAAGACTTTTTCATTGCTTTAATAGATTAAGTGTTGAATATCACCCTAATGATATGTTTTCAGTACGAAATTGAAGAGAACACCCAATATTTCCATCCCCGTCAAGCCACGACATTATAAGATATAAGATATATCTAATTGCGGGATTTTATTCTCCATTAAAAGTCCATCTCATCCTGAGAACAAGTGCTATTCTTGGTTACGTGGTATTTTGAAAATAGAACGGGCGAAATATGAATTCATCATGATAATCACATTAGTTACATTCAGGTAGTGATCATTAGAGGATAAGCAAACTGCGAGGATAAGTGCTATGGGGCGCCAAGGGTCGCACGGTCGATTTTGTTACGAAATCGACCGTGCGACATTTGGCGCCCCATAGAATTTATCTTCAAGGTTAGCTTTTCTGAATGTAACTATTATTTACTTAATAATTGTAATTCTTAGTCGAATCATCTTCATCTTCATCACGTCTTTGGCATTCAAGATATTTCCTCTCACCTGCAAACATTAAATTATAAGAAGGTGGAGGAAGCAACGAAGTATAGACAAAAACCTTATTGTACATCGGTGTCATCTTAGGGACAACGAGAATGATTGTGAATATCGGTGACATTCACTTTATATTCGCTTTAGATTTTCAAAGTAGTTTTTACGTGATGTTATCTGTATACTAGTATTTAATTGATTTAGCGTATTATCTTGTTACATTTGATTTTTGCGTTAACCTCTATCTCCCTACCTTTTTCTCATCGTCCTTCCAGGACGTAAGGAACGAATACAGTCTGCCCCTACAATTCTACACATTCACCTACATTCTAACTTACATTGGATGTGGTGCATCAATTTTTGGCCTCATTCTTACCATTGCTGCATATGCGTCTTCCCCGTAAGTTTATCAAGATAAGCGTGTGTGTGAGTGTATGTATGTGTGTTTGGGTGGGGTATATAATAATCATGTGATGTGTATGTGTGTCTTGGTGCGTGTGCATCTATGTTTGGCACAGCGAAAGGGTGCCAAAAGGTTTACAATTGTAACTGTACACTAGCCTATCATGGGTCAGTTGCCTTCCATACAATGATGTCAGTGGAATAAGAGTGAGAGGCTTTTACATCAGTAAATCAAAACCAAATACAAATGGGTGGAAAGAGTGAAAGCAGCAATATTGATTGTAGAATAACAGAACAGTAAAAGTTTCAGTAACATCGGAGAATCGATTCAAGAGTTATGAATTTTTAAAGTTTTGGTTTCGTCATTGCTTAATAAGGAGACTACTACAGTTCATGACGTCATCGCCAACAATTTAACAGAAAATGTAAGAAGAATTCCACAAAATACGATTCACCTGATAATTACACATTCTATCGACTTGTACCTGATGTATTATGTTAAGGGAAGTATTACCTCTGCTTTGTGAAGGAGGTAAGTCAAGTGCTCTTTCATTATGCTAAAAGGCGAAGATATGTTGAATTGTCTTTATATTTTCTTTTTATAGTATATGGTTGTCCACACCATAATAACGTCACGAACTGTAGTAGTCTCCTTATCCAGCGATGATGGCATCGCAACTTTAAGAATTCATTTCTTTGAATCAACTCTCCGATTTTCCTCGAACTTTCACCGTGTGTTCTACTAATATTGCTGATTTTACTCAATCCACATTCATATTGGGTTTTGGTTTTAAAATCAGATGACCTGTTGAAGGGCCACGGACACCCACACGAAAATATCACAATCGCTCTATGATATAATCATGTATTTTCATGATACTGATCCCAACTTCAAGTAATCGTGTATACGCCAGGCGTGATATGAATTTTCAATGCCAAAGACAATGCCAGTATAATGTGACAGGGGGTGTTGCAAATGAAGACCAATATTGTTAGGACATCGAGGAGATGGACACTGCCAAACGCACACGCATCATTTCAGTGACGCTCAGCCAAATCATCACCGATCTTTTAGGAGGAAACACGACCTAATTTTATTCCTCGAGCGTCATGTGTTATCTCTAGAAATTTCTCACCACGTGGGTTATTTATGATTTAAGCGAATTTGCGTTATGCACATTCATAACAATGTGTCAAAGATAGTCAATCATCAGTCCAGTCTTAAACGAAAAAGCAAGAGAAAATTTCTCTTGCTTTTTCTTAATATTATAGATCCATGGTCATCAGACAGCAGGTATTTACGAGTTTATTGGGAAGATAGCGACTTCAAAGTAAAAGACCATAAGCAAGTCAAATGATGTAGAATGTACAATTTGTGTAAATATACAATTAATATCACAAGTGATAAGCAATAATTACTTAGTATGCGGAATTTCCACAGCAAATACTGTAGTGTACTAACAAAACGTCATGGAACTACACACATCAGGCTTGTAACGATCACTCGTAGGAACAAACTAACTAGTGCATGAAGTACATGTACCTTGCATAGGATCGATATCAATATGAAAGAGCATATAATTCTAAGAGGAATTCAAAGTTTATTTGGTGAATGTTGGTTTTGAAATGGATGTGATATCCAAAACAAAGCGATCTTGAAAGGTGGGACCCATCTTTTATTAGGATAGCTTTGCTTTACTTTAGTTTTGAATATCTCAGCCATTTCAAAACCGATTTTCATCAAATGAACTTTGAATTCCTTTGAGAATTGTATGCTCTTTAACATTTCATAAAGTGGTTTCTAATTACCTTGCAAAAGGTTAAAGGTTGAATCCTCACCGACTTGAGTTAGTTTACAATAACAATACATTTTACTTATCATAACACAATTCTGGGAGAAATTAAGAAAAGTAAAGGAAACGTCAAACAGCTAAAGAGGGCGCACTATTTCAGTTATTGAAATGGACAATACGCGAAACACAGCCTCAGTATGAATGTTCAACAGTTTTTATGCCTCCGCCACTAAGTGGTGCCGGAGGCATTATGTTTTCGGGTTGTCCATCCGTCCTTCCGTCCGTAATTAATTTTGTGGACAGCGTAACTAAAAAACCGTTTGAGGCATCCTAATGAAACTTGGCATGCACATGCATGAGTGGGTGAAGTTGTGCCTATCAACTTAAAGGTGCACCTGCTCAAGGTCAAAGGTCAAAAGATCAAGGTCAAATGCTCAAAATTTCACCTTTTCTCCCATATCCATGCAATGCCTGAAGTTATTTTCTTAAAACTCAGAGTATATATGTACTAGCAAATAAAGATTCTCCAGAGAGGGTTTTGGGTCATGAGGTCAAAGGTCAAGGGTCAAAAGTCAAGTCAAAATGTTGAAATTCCACGTTTTTCTCCATATCTCGGAAATGGTTCAAGGTATCTTTGTGGAACTTAGTATATATACATGTACGTACTGGCAATGATTATCTAGGGAATTTGGGGGTCATGGGTCAAAGGTCAGGGGGTCAAAAGTCAAGGTCAACTCCTCAAAATGTCACTACTTCCCTCATATTTACGCAATGCCTGCAGGATTTTTCTTGAAACTTGATACATACATGCAAGGTAAAAGGTCAGGGGTCAAAGGCCAGGTTGAAATACCAATATTTTACAATTTAATACTGACATTACACTTTTTCTCCATACCTCGAAAATTACAGGCTGTACTCAATGCTTAAACATATACAAGTGTTAAAAGTCAAGTAAAAATCTTAAAATCCCCAAATACCTGCGCTTTGACAATTTAGTCATTCATCCAATTAAACCTAGTTCAAGGAAAGTGAACATTCAGCACATTTGTGACAAGCCTGTCATTTTAATATTTTGCGAATTATGTGAAACTGTCATCACACGTTGTCAAGACATTGTACATACTACTAGGAGAACCATGCATTATGGCGGAGGCATACCAGTCGTAGCGACATTTCTTGTAACATTTTGTAATGAATTATTCTTTCTAGTGTCGAGCTGGCTTTTTTTAAAGGGGGGGGGGGGGTGGGGGTCTGTCTTAATATTATTAGTCATTATTACTGTATCATCATATCTTTTAAATCAATTTTCTCATTTCGTTGAACATTATACTTTACATAATTATTAATTTGTGATTCCTGTATTTCTTAATAAAGTTTCAATTGATATAGTTTCTGTTATCACAGTTTACATGCATGTAACCCCCCCCCCCCCGGAAACAGAGACAAAGCGTATCCGTCTCTTTGCTTCTTGAGTTGACCTTTTTAACGATCATGCGTGGTTAGTGTAGAGGGCTTGCCACCCTAATTTCGAACTTTAATACCTCCTCTATTGTGGTAAGTTTGTACATGGTGTCCACTAATTCTTAAGTGATTTGACGACATGTTAGCTCATGTACCCGAAAAAAATTGTAGATCAGATAGCGAGTTTCTACCAAAGTGCTGAAATTGTGATTAAATAGTTACGAGACTGTGAGTGAACGTTAGTCATAAACCTACATTGAGAAATGCTCACGTACGATTTCAAACCATTCAATCTACTATATTATCATGGGTTATCTCTCCAGGAAACTCCGCAAAAAGCAGCCGAACCAGATCCTGCTCTGCTTGTCCACAACAATGGTGGCGATGTACTGTGTCTTCGTGCTCGTGGCAAGTCTCGGCAACCTCCCATCAACACCATGCGCTGTGCTAGCCGCCCTGCTTCACTTCTTTGTGCTTTCGTCCCTGGCTTGGATGGGAGTGGAAGGGATGAACGTTTACCTCCTCTTAGTTCGAGTCATTGACCTGTACATTCCAAAGTTTGTCTTTAAAGCAGCATTCTTCGCTTGGGGTAAGGATGGCCGTATCAATGTTTGATGTAATTTCACATATCAAACGATCTGACAAGCTCTTTGCAAGTTTTGACAATTTCTGAAAGGCTACAATATATTGAACAAGATTTACGGTAGTTTACGATCACGGTAAAAAGCTTCATGCTTTGAAACTTACTTGAATATACGTAACGGGGAGCCATCCTTCAGACCTCATAGGACGACTTGTAATCACTCACGTAGGACTTATCACGTTACATTATCACTTTCTGAGTTTTTCGTATATAAATAGGCCCTACTCCATCTCTATACTCGAAGTGTAGGGATACTTTGTGTGCAACATTTCATTCACATACTACAATGTGCTGTAAATCAGGAAGAGTGGTGTTACTTGACAAAAACAAAAATGTTAAAGGGATGGTATAGTAGGCCATATTGGTTGAGGATTCAGCTTTTAACTTTTTGCGAAATACTTAGAAACCACTTCAAGAAATGCTAAAGAGCATGAAATATTAAGAATTCAAAGCTTATTTGATGAAAATCGGTTTTGAAATGGTTGAGATATCCAAAAACAAAGTAAAACACAGCCATCCTAATAAAAGGTGGGTCCCACCTTTTAAGATCGCTTTGTTTTGGATATCACATACATTTCAAAACCAATATTCACCAAATAAACTTTTAATTCCTCCTACAATTATGCTCTTTCATATTTCACAAGGCGTTTCTCATTATCTCAAAAATTATAATAAAAAACGTTGGAAACCTGAAGCCCCACCTCAACTGAAACTGTACCATCCCTTTGATTAATGGTCCCTGAAAAGACACTGATATAAATGAGGTGGCGAGACACAGGAAAGAGTGCCAGCGCACAGACCACGCATAATTCGGCAGCTAAGATATCCGGGAGATTTCGCGACGAAATGGCAAGTTTCGTCGCCGAAATTACTAATTTCGTAACGAAATCGACCGTGCGACCTTTGGTGTTCCACAGAACGTATCCTCGAGGTTAATCCTCGAGGTTATCAGGATCACCGTCTGAACGTAACATTTAACGGGTACATTTTGTTTATCTATTCAATAGCTGTAATGAAATTTCACCTAATGATAAAACATAATATAAAATAAAAGTCAATCCCGTCCAGAAGTATTATGTGCAAAAGTTTTAACCTGAGCTGTATGTTGTCGAAATACTTTAAACTGCCCCCTCCCGGCAAGCCGATTTTATCATTTTTTCGCTAATTCCGACAAATGAAACTGATCTACCTATGACATGCATAATCTTCAAGTATAAACAGATTATGTTAGAATTAATATAGCCTGGACATGCCTAGTAATATTATCAACCTTTGCGCGATTTCAATTCGCGCATCCTCGTGTCTTTACCATCACATTATGTATAACACATTTTCATAAGTATAGGGATGGCAACTAGTAATTACCATCATTCATTAAGTTAAAACATATCTTCCTTAAATCCTTACAGAGTGGCTTCTCACTATGCAACCTGACATGAATCAATGTCTTCCTAATCTGTGAGGCAGATCCAATTCGGTACAGAATATTTTAGAGTGGCTGCTTCGAACGGGTTCAAGGGGATTAAAAAACACTGATACGCACTTTCCAAGATAGACGATGAATATTCGCATTCGACGGGCTGTAGAGATCGATAATCTTGTCACTTTCCTTTGTTCAATCAAGGAGGTTCGAGAAATGGAGTCACAACAGTCTTATTCGCTTTGATCCCATGCTCGAAGCCGCCACTCAAAAATATTTGAAGTATGTGTCAAACTGGATCTGCCCCCCCCCCATAGGAAGAAAATGAATTCACGTCTCATTGCATAATGACCAGCCACTGTCTAAGGAAGATTATGTCTTTATGATGGTAATTACTTTTCGCTATCCCTACTTACAAACGATGGGCGGTAGACGATGGTAAAGGCACGGAGGTGCGCGTATAGAAATTGCTCAAATATTGCTGAAATAGATATTAAAATTACTCGACTGAACGTGTCTGTACGCTAATCTGACATATCAATTTATAAAGAACTATACTTGAAGATTTTACTAGTTTCATTTGGCGGAAATAAGGAGAAAAGTGATAAAACCGGCTTTCCATGAGGGTAAAATTTCAATCACTTTCACAAAATACAGCTTAGATTTACACTTTTGCACATGTTTTCAAACAGAATTGACTTTTGTTTTATAATATGCTTTATCATTAGGTGAAATTTCATTGCATTTGATATATAAACAAGCAGCATATACCCGATATTATGTTAGCATTAAAAATGAATCTTGAGATTGCTCAGAAAGATGGCGACTTCAAGCATCGAACATCAAAGGCACAAGTGCACCTGTGGAATTCTTTTGTCCATCAATAGAAAACTAACAGCTGATTGAATAATCATAGTCAGTTGTAACTCCATCTCTCGAACCTCCTTGGTTCAACCCTGGACCTGCCAACGAATGGACTTTCAACGAATCCAACCGAGATCCGCCGCCACCTTGTATCACCCCTAAATGTAATATCAACGCTAAATGTAATATCGACCCTAAATGTAATACACCTTAACCCTAAATGTAATAACAACCCTAAATGTAATACATTTTAACGCTAAATGTAATAATCGAGTCAACCCTAAATGTAATACATGTCAACCCTAAATGTAATAACCGGAGACAACCCTAAATGTAATACATGTCAACCCTAAATGTAATATCGACCCTAAATGTAATACTTTTTAACCCTAAATGTAATATCGACCCTAAATGTAATACATCTTAACCCTAAATGTAATATCGACCCTAAATGTAATACACCTCAACCCTATATGTAATAACAACCCTAAATGTAATACATTTCAACCCTAAATGTAATATCGACCCTAAATGTAATACACCTCAACCCTAAATGTAATAACAACCCAAAATGTAATACATTTCAACCCTAAATGTAATATCGACCCTAAATGTAATACATCTTAACGCTAAATGTAATACCGACCCTAAATGTAATACATCTTAACGCTAAATGTAATAACAACCCTAAATGTAATACATTTTAACGCTAAATGTAACAACAATCCTTAATGTAATTCATGTCAACCCTATTATATGGTTTATTCAATGTTTAATGTAATTACGACCTTAAATGTATACACCTGATCATAGAGAGGGTAAGCAACGCAGAATATCGGGCAAAATGTCAGGGGGTATACGAAGGAGATATGATGCAACTTTCTCTCGCACTCTTGAAATAACGATAATAGTTGGTTAGACTTCTTTTTGTTGTTTACCCAGGTAAAAATCACACAGTCTTATTAAATCTATCGTTTGCTGCAAAGTTAATTAGATCCATGTGACATAGTTCTTAAATCTATTAGCTTTATCATGCTATCACATAAACATTTTGTATTCCAATCTTTATTCAGTGTTCATTATTGCTTAGAGTTTTGTTGAAAAAGAAAAAAAAATGGGCAAAAGTTAAGTCAGTTTGCCTTACTCATACATTCATATCATAGGAAAGTCAATATATAAAGGGTGACTCAAAGATGATAAAAAAGACATCTATTTCCTTTTGCTTTACTGGCATTTTTAAATTTATTTCGTGTACCCTCCCCAAGACCAATTATTGTCCCAGTTTCGTGTAAGCATAGTCGTGATTACCAGGAGTCGTGAACAATGTCATGAGGCTAATATTTCGGACAGTGATTTGCTGCCATGTCAATGTGTGACAGATATTTCGTCATTGAAAACATTACATAGATAATGATGGTTCGTAAAAAAAATTGCGAAATCTTTCTAAATCTTCCTAATTTCTAATTTTCTCAATCTACTCGCTTTATCATCCCGTTTCATCAGTAGGTATATGTTTTTTTCTTGCAATATTATTCATATTCAGAATTTCTTGCAAAGAATTTAAGTTGCCCATTTTTTTTCTTTTTCATTAAAACTTTAAACAAACGAACACTGAATGAAGATTGGAATACAAAATGTTTATGTGATTGTATGATAAAGGTATAGATTAAAAAGAAAAACTATGTCGAATGTACCTAATTAACTTTGCAGCAAACAAAGGAATTAATCAGACTGTGTGATCTTTACCTAAGTAAACAACAAAAACAAATCTAAGCAGCTATTGCTGCTCTTTCAAGAGTGCTATAAAAAGTTGCGTCATATCCCTTTCATATACCCCCTGACCTTTTGCCCGATATTCTGCGTTGGTTACACTCTCTATAATGAGGTTTTTACATTTAGGGTGGTAATTACATTAAGCGTCAAGATGTATCACATTAAGAGTTGACGTGAATTACATTTAGGATTGTTATTACATTTAGCGTTAAAATGTATTACATTTAGGGTTGTTATTACATTTAGCGTTAAGATGTATTACATTTAGGGTCGATATTACATTTAGCGTTAAGATGTATTACATTTAGGGTCGATATTACATTTAGGGTTATTATGTATTACATTTAGGGTCGATATTACATTTAGGGTTAAAAAGTATTACATTTAGGGTCGATATTACATTTAGGGTTGACATGTATTACATTTAGGGTCGATATTACATTTAGGGTTGACATGTATTACATTTAGGGTTGTCTCCGGTTATTACATTTAGGGTTAAAATGTATTACATTTAGGGTTGACTCGATTCTTACATTTAGCGTTAAAATGTATTACAATTAGGGTTGTTATTACATTTAGGGTTAAGGTGTATTACATTTAGGGTCGATATTACATTTAGCGTTGATATTACATTTAGGGGTGATACACACCTAACTATGCGCATCTCATTGAGTACATACAGGTGTCTCGTTTCCCTAATTCCGGTCTTAACCTTGGCTGATGCACCTTTTCAGGCCTTTTTTTTTTGGATGAAAAGATGAAAATGAGATTACAAATCGTAATCAATTAGCTAAATAGTTTGCTTTCTCTCTATAAGTATATACATTTTGGTAACAAAATATATCTAAGCCGTGATAGACTGATACATACCACAACTGCACATGCATTTTCCTTGATTTAAGACAGCTATTTCCTTCTGCACATTTGTTTTTATCATTTTTAAATATGCGTTGTGTTTTGCAGCTCTGGTTTGCCGGCGGCGGAGATCATGAGATCAAAGCAGTAAAAAATGTTTAAAATGTTTTTGTGTCACTTTTGACACAGACAAGGGCATACATTAATTAGCGAAATGATGAATGTCCATGCGTAGTAGGGCCATGGTTCAACGCAGAAGACTTGTAACCTATAGGGCTGTATGAAATCGAATACCTCACTAAGTACCGAAAAATCTAAGAGCAACATTATTTCTCACCTGAAATATTCTACATTTGCCTTGTTTGCTTTAGCTTGTGCTTTTGTATCTTCTGTTTTCATAAAATGAAAATTACTTGAAACTGACTGCCACTTTTCATAGATCTGACACCAGCGCATGTAATTATCTGCCCTCTCTGACCGCTGCTGGATAATAGTTCTGATTTTTTTTTCTCTCTCCCTCTCTCTCTCTCTTTCTCTCTGTATGCTACAATAGGATTGCCCGGTGTCATAGTCCTCGTCGTTGGTATCATCTTTAGAGAAAATTACGTCCGAACGGACCTGTGAGTTTCCATTTTTATACATCGTACATCATTCAGTAGTAGCAATTCGCATGTACAATGTACATACCTGCTGAGTATCGGATGCATGATTAATATTCAAAATGTGTATGATATTATCTATATCTAAGTTACTATGATCCAAACTATTCACACTTGAGTGAATATCGTGATGGTTTTCACCTCATATGAAAATTATGCAATTACACTAAAGTTTTCAGAGTATATTTCAGCGTATGATTTTCATGAAGTTTCTGAAATTTCAATACACGCATGTATGATGTAAAGATTTGGTGAAAGGTCAAAACTCAACTATTTAATGTTGGCATCATACTATCATTACTGTTGTTGTATAATAATGTTCAGACTTGCTTAGTGTATTCATTTTTGTATATATTTTGACAATCAAAGAACTGGTACGAAGATTGAATAATTTGAAGTATTTATATGCAGAAGTTTACTAGAAATATGTTTATGTTAGTATTTTGTCCTTCAACTGAAGTGCAATAATGTGCTTACATCTGTATGTCCATTATGTCTGAATTGTCTGCTTTTATATTTATCAAGACGAATACCGCTTCTGTCCCGTTCTTTCCTCACATTTCTCCTGCTCTCTCTTTGTGCCTCCCTTTTCTTTTCCCCTAGCCTGTTTCTTTTTTCTCCTCTCTCCCCCTTACTCTGTTCCTGTCTCAGTCTCACACTTCATATAGCATCCTCTTATCTCTCAACATTCCTCATTCCATGCCTCCTCCCTTATTCTTGGGTTGTGATACGTCAGTAATGGAGGATGTAAGATACATTATTATATGTAAAACGTTTTTTTTTTTCACTTAACTCTGTTTTTGTTGCAATATGATTTATATACTGAATGTATTTCCACTACTGATGTACTGATGATTTGTTTTGTTGTTGTCGTAATGATTGTATTTTGTTCGTGTTTTGTATATGTAAGCTATTTTGTCTCACTGTATTTTTATCGATGTAAATCAGACACAATTCAGCCGTTCGGCTGCGAAGTTTGATCAATAAACCATTCCATACCATACCATGCCATTACCAGAGACCGTAAGAGGTATCACAGTTAAAGTTAATATTGTTTCCAATGCAACGAATTTATTTTCTTTCTGTTTTAATTTGTTTTGCGATTTCACATCGTTAATACGACGGAGTTTACTTTATAAACGGTGTAAAAACATAGGCCTACTTAGTAACTGCTCACAACTCCATGACTCTTACCCTGCAGGTGTTTCATGTCACGATGGCCTCAAGTAGCAGGACTCCTGGTACCAGTTGCTATTATCATGGCTGTCAACATAGTAATCTTCATACGAGTCATGCATCAACTCAACATGGAAAACCCTGCTAGGGCGAAGAGTAATCTTCGGCAGACCAATCGTCACCGCGAGCGCATAAGACGTCTGCGTAATGCCTGTATTATCATTCTTCTTCTCGGTCTGGCATGGATATTTGGTTTCATATCCAACATCCCACGTTTGAGTCCCGCCTTCCAGGTCATTTTTGTTCTTTTAAATGCCTTTCAAGGATTTTACATATTCATGGCTTACTGCTTGGGCCAGGCAGTAGCCCGTAAACAGCTGACATTTTCTTGTAGCTGCCTTCCGTTTACTGCGCCCAGCGCCACATGGATCCAATCATTGGGCTTGTCTTCGTCGTCGCCACCACAAAAATGTGACGCAAACGAGAATGCCCCTCAGGAAGTCTCTGAAAGCAAGACGTCGGCAAACTGAAAACGGAAGGCAGCTCCCGGAAGAGCACGACGGTTGACACGGGACCCAATAGACCGGTTCTGTAATGTAATTGTATGCAGATTAATGCGTGCTTTCTTCACAAATGTTGCTCTTGAAAACCAACCATAAAGCTTGCCGGAGGCTTGCCCTACCTAGCAACAAAACACAAATTCCTGGCTTTGGAACTAGATGGGATGGAGTAGGTGAATGTAATATTTGTCGTTACTAGGCTGTAGGAAAAGAAACATCCATAAATTGTAATAAATCACAGAAACGGTCTATTGCCACAGTGAGCGCTATAATACAATGATAAGAAAATACATTCCACTTCCATGTTGTATATATCTGAGGCAACATCGTGTACAGTGTATTGAAAATATATAGATTTAATCTGGACTTAAATACATGTATCACTATTTCACACTTCTCAAATTTCTGCATTCTTTACTACAAAGGTGCAACAGCACGTTATTGTCAGTATAAGCTCTGGAAGCTCTCCCAGGATGAACTTGCTATGTTTGCTCACGTACCGGTATATGATAAACACTAAGAGTGAGGTTACGTTACCACACATTTCGTTGAAAATAGTAGAGAAACACAGAAATGTTATTTGATACAGATGTTAACATTAATGTAAATTGTCATTCAGAAGAGGAAAAAAAAAATAGAGGCAGAAGAACATGAAATAGCATGGCACGAGCCTAAATCTAGCGTGAATCCCCGACCGTGACTTATGGAAGAAGTTGCGATCGCATGGTAGGTGCAGAAGCATTCGTAACCAGTGGGATCAACGGCAGAAGTAAATTTATGGACATAACTAAACGAAATAATGTGCTGTATAACACTTATCAAGGAGGGTCAGGAGATGGAGTCACTTTTCCGTTTGATCCCATGTTTGATGCCGCCACTCAAATATATTTGTAATACGTGCCAAACTGGACCTGCCCAACAGGATAAGATGATAGCTGCATGTGTCATTGTATAATGACCAGTCCGTCTCAAAGGATGACATGTCTCTGTAGCCCTGTTTTAACAGAACCTTTCAAACAGGAGTTACCGCGGCAGCGCCCTGAATGGTAACGTCAGTGTAATCCTTTTTCCCCTGACCTGCCTGTTAAAACGGTCCCCGCAAACAGTTCCTCGGACGTTGTCGCGGCGACTTTTGCCAAATTCTGCCCTGTCATTACCTTGACATTACCGTGACACTACCTTGACAAACTTTCTGTCAGAACTCAACTCGCATGCGCAACATTGCAAACACAGAATGATTGACACGCCAAGCGCCGATCACGTGCATGGATTGTAACCAATGATCTCTATGTAGTTAAGATCAGTGATTGTATGTGCACAATCTAGAACAATAGGCGGCACTGGCCGGTAGGCGTGGTAGTCACACCAGTGGAACAAACCCCCTTTCGTGGAAACCTCAAGGTTTTCGATGTGTATCTGTTAAAACGGTACCCCCGCCCCCTCTCTCTCCTGGGGTATTATTGGAATTTTAGAAGAATTTTGTTCTCCGGACGTTGTCGCAGCAAGGAGGTTCGAGAAATGGAGTCACAACAGTCTTATTCGCTTTGATCCCATGCTCGAAGCCGCCACTCAAAAATATTTCAAGTATGTGTCAAACTGGATCTGCCGCTCAGATGCGAAGACAACTGACTCGTGTCTCATTGCATAATCACCAGCCACTTTCAAAGGAAGATATGTCTTTGTGATGGTAATTACTTTTCGCTATCCCTACTTACAAACGATGGGCGGTAGACAATGGTAAAGGCACGGGGGTGCGCGAATAGAAATTGCTCAAATATTGCTGAAATAGATATTAAAATTACTCGAATGTACGTGATTGTACGCTAATTTGACATATTAATTTATAAAGAACTATACTTGAAGATGATACCATATTAGTTTCATTTTGCGGAAATAAGGAGAAAAGTGATAAAACCGGTTTTCCATGAGGGTAAAATTTCAAACACTTTCATAAAATACAGCTCAGATTTACACTTTTGCACATATTTTCGAACGGAATTGACTTTTGTTTTATATGCTTTATCATTAGGTGAAATTTCATTGCATTTGATAAATAAACGAGCAGCATATACCCGATGTTATGTTAGCGTTAAAAATGAATCTTCAGATTGCTCAGAAAGATAGCGGCTTCAAGCATCGAACATGAAAGGCACAAATGCACCTGTGGAATTCTTTTGTCCATCCATAGAAAACTGACAGCCGATTGAATAATTATAGTCAGTTGTAACTCCATCTCTCGAACCTCCTTGGTCGCAGTAAGATCTGTTAAACAGGGCTTATGGTGATTGTTTCGCCGTCCTTTCGTATAAAAGAGGATACGCAAATAAATATTGCGCAAAGATTTAAGAAACAAAAATCAAAATTACTCGACTTTACAGGTCTTTAAACTAATCTGACAGATGAAAGAATAAAGTACTTTACTTGAAAATTATACCACATCAGTTTCATTAGTCGACAGTGATCCAAAAAAAAAAGAAAAAAAGAAGCTAATCAGCTTTATCAATGAGGGTAAAATTTCAAACAATTTCACATCATACAGCTCAGATTTACACTTTTGCAAATATTTCTGGACGGGATTTACTTTTGTTTTCATGCTTCAACATTAGAAGAATTTTATATTAGTTAATAAATCAATAAGCAATATACAGATGACATTAGTTACGTTGAGACGGTGATCCTTAACTTTGAGGACAAGCTCTATGGGGTGCCAAGTGTCGCATGGTCGATTCGTTACGAAGTCGATTAAATGACTGATTTCGTAACGAAATCGACCGTGTGAAACTTGGCGCCCCATAGAGCTTATCATCGAAGTTAAAGGTAAACCGAGAAAGGAAATACAGCCCCAGTATGGGGAAAAAAAAATATTCATGCAAATAGTACCTGTACTAAGCAGTGAAATCTATTTTGTCTGGAAAATGTTTACATTCGGGAGATTTCTAACCTTTCAGGGGCAATATGGATTCTGTGTTTACATCTAAGAAAAATCTTCATAAACTCATAAAGCAGCACTTTGTCCTCTCCTTTTATGTCATCCTCTACCATCTAAATTATGCGATTCTTAGATTGTAAATTCAAGCAGCATATTGTGTGCTGCATATTGTGTGCCTTCTATATGAATAACTGTACTGATGTGAATTGTTCAATATCTCAACGCATCTCATATGTACTGAATTGACATTCCAACTTACATCCAGATCAGATATATTTCATTATAATGCAAGCCCTTGTGTGTGCTGAGACATATGACCACACCTCCACAAATACACAAGCAACTAATGGCTTCATGCAGTGCAAATTGAAATTCCTTTTTGTGGATCTGCATCCAATATTTATTAAATTCCAGTCCACATTGTTTATTGTACAGTTTCAAATTTCATCTTGATATATAATTTTTCATTTTTATTGATATCCTTGGAAACACACAAGAACTTTTCTCACATCTTGATTGTAACATGTGTGCAGACTTTCATTAATGTGTGTAAGTATATAGCTTAAAATGTGAAATTTGTAGACACCATGCTTTTACTCTTTTGACCCTATGACATCCGCCATCAGAAGTTTGTTGTTGCTGATTATATGTATTTCTATGTAGCTGTTCATAGCACACCATATTGATGTAAAGAACTGTGAAATAAAGAAATGCTTTGTTACTGCAATCAAATCATGTGATCCATTTTCTCTGCTGCCTGAAGTGGACAATCTCTTAAAACTCTACTGATCTACTACAAATGTTTGCATTTCATGCTTGTACTTGTATTTCTTAAGATATCATAGCTACTTGTGAATATTTTCAAGCCATCTACCTGAAGTGAAATACGGTACAAACACGACAATCATATCCCTCTGCTGAAAATATTTCAGACATGCAAGGAAATCCAAGTGATTGGTTATCTGCCTGTTGGGTCACAATGCTTGATATGGCCATTACAGACCCTCTACAGAAAAAAAAAAAAGAGTATTACAGACCTATTGCCTAACTGTCATCTTATACATGTACAGTTCATGTGGGCACCTATTCTTCTCCAGTATGCAATACTCAACTAGGTATACATGTACTGGCCATAGCCTCAATGTCTGAAAAATGATCTTTTTTTTTTTTTACAGCAAACCAAAGCATGGTATTGACCAAAGGTAAAAAAGTAAAAAAAAATGCTGGTTTGTGCATTTATTTATTAAAAAATAGTACATAGTATCTAATGGCTTTTTTTGCACTCATTCAGTGCATGGAAGACATGCATGTAACGTCTGCTACTGTATGTAATACTAAATCTCATTGGTCCCTTACATGTCTGTAATGGCCACAGAGAATGTTTTCCAAATTGGTACACAAAATTATTCACGATTACATGTAGGTCTCTGTGAAGACATATTCACCTGATCATGCATCCACACATACATTATTATCCATCACTATACTATACACTGTATAGCTAAATGGATACCATTTACCTCACATCAATACATTCTCGGTGGTATATGTAGTATGGCTATACTTTTACCCTTGTTAAGTGTGCTAAGGATCAGGCAAAGTGTTTCATTTTTCAATGATGAGCCTATGGAGCAAAGCAGACTGGAGAAAATATGTTTAAAACTGACATTACAGGCACATCCTCCGAAAACAAAATTGTGCATCGTTAAATATCTCAAAACAAACTTTGAAAGGACACACCAATTGAGAATGCAGGAAATGCTCTCCTCATAAGCAACAAGAAGCCTTTGAATAAAGTGACCACACAAACCATATTTAGATGGATATGATCCACCCTCCACTCTGCAGGTGTGGATAGTTTTTATTATTCAAACCTCACTGTACATGGGCAGCATCCTCTTCAGCAGCGCTCAGGAAGCAACTGCCTGTATATCAAATTCTTAGTGTTGTTGACTGGTCAAGTGAGCATACATTCATAGACAGTTCTTTAATAAGCCTCTTTACAAGACTGGAGCGTTCGTGAGGACAGTCCTGGATACAATGTACTGTGAAACTGGATGAGAGGACTAAAAGGTAAGCATTTTTCTTGGGGATCTACAATGTGTACCTTATTCTGTCTGCTATGAAATCACAGCTCTTCAAACTCTTCACATATTTTGTGAATAATTTTGAAATGAAATAGAAAGATTTAACAGATACAAGATGTACTGTTTGAAGTTTGATTGTTATTTCCTGAAAAATAGTGGCAAGGTATTATGAGCCCTCCACTTCCATTCCCATAATTGTGCAATTCAAATTTCATTCAACATGTTTTCAGCTGAAGTTTACTATATAGGCTACAGTGCACTCCCATTATAATCAACACGGCTAGGACAAAATTCTCATTACAATGAAGTAAAAATTCAGGTCCCCAAATCATCTACATCTTTCTACGCTTTAATTTCAATATAAAAAAAAAGAAACTGTCGGTCCCAGGCAACAGGAGTCGCTTGTACATTGTACTGTGGTTTTATACCAGCTCCAAAATATTAATACATGTATGCATGCGCAGAAATTTTTTCACGTAATTCTCTCCCTGTTATTTGTCATAAAGAGTTGTTTTTGTGTTTGTGAATGCTAGTTACTTGGACATAATGAGACACACATCTCAAGCTATCAATAAGTTTAGTTGAAAGAACAACGGTAGATGTATGCTATATGTCAAGAAGACTAACAGACTTGGAAAATGTGTATTGACATCAACCTAGCAAAGAAAGGTTCCCAGAAAACTTTAGAGTAATACTGGTAAATGAAAAAAAAATAAAGAAACTTCATTTGCCTGCTCCTGAAATATTTGACATATCACCATGATTACATGATTATTAAAGTTGCAGGCACCAAAACTAAGTAACTGGGGGAGGTAATTGGGTTGGAAAATGAGGAATATAACTTCTGCTTTAAAAAAAAAAAAAAAAATGGGTATTAACTTCCTCCCATAATAATTCTTAATGTTTACAAATTCACATCTTGCAGTTTCTTATGAGCATGTTGCAACAGTGTTTTATATTGACTACTTGCATTTAATAACAACAGCCAAGTTCTTGTATGTTTGCATGCATCTGAACTTCAAAGCTGATTTTGCCATGACTTATCTGGTGGATGCCATTCTCATCATTTCTGTAGCAGGTTTTGGAAAATAATGCAGAAGTTCCATGTCAACGAGAAGCTCTGAGTCTGGTGACAATAAGATTACCTTAAGATAACAATCCAATGTTTGGCGACTGTATCAGGTTTTCATGGTGACGGTTCACTATGAACTTAACTCACACAAACTGTGAGAACACAGAAATGGCAAGCCTTTAACATCATCCTATATGACAAACAAAAATTATACAGCTGTATAACATAACACATGATAACAAATAGCCAGCAAGAAAACATGACATAGTTTATACTTTATGTATCTTGGCATTTGATACTAGAACATCTAATTTATGTTCTAATCTGAGGACCCTATCTAAAGCTACAGTGCAGAGAATAGACAAAATGATGGACAAAGGCACTTCCGCATTCCTCTGATGGAGGGAAAGAAGACAAAATGAGCATCTGTATGATTCTTACACAAGCAACAAAAGACACTTAAGGGGTAATGGATGACAATTCTGTCAGTCATTCAACATTACAATTTACAGCGGGTAGGCATGATGTACAGAAGTGTTTTCTGATGATTCATTAATTTACCAGGAATATAATTTGGTGCAGTGTTTTCCAGCAATATTAAGTTCATCACATATACCACTGAGCTAGAAATAGGGGTGGAATCACATCAACTGTGGCTGAAGAAGCGGCTCTCTTTTGCACTAGCTCACTAATTCTACGAAAAATTCACTGATAGATGGCCATGGACATAAGAGGTGCATGTATCAAATTTCAGATTTCAATGCAACTAGATTATAAAATTCCACTCTCTCTCTCTCAGATCCCAGAGTCTATTCAAAATATAACAACATACTGATGGCTCCTCTGTTGTTTGTGCATGAGATATGACTGATACGCTCTTGGCTGTGTCTAGAATGAGTAAAATTAAAATGGTGCATTGCTCAGTGTAATGACTCAATCAAATAACATTTAACTGCAATTTGCCTTAAAACAGTCACATATTGGTAGACTCACAATATGCAGTAACTATGCACTCACAACTTTCCACTTTGCTCCCACTTGACCTCACATCCAATGGCTAGATGATCTGATGGGAAGACTTGATTGGGTAGAGCTACATGACTGATGATGTCATCATGTGAGGGCATGGGGATTTCCCTGATCACGCTGAGGTGATGGCTGTCAATCAAAATGTAGTCTAGTGACGCAACAAATCCAGCTACAAAGTTGGTGTACCTCTGGCTCATGCAGGCATTGGTAAAATCTAGGTCATGGGTGAGGGTCATACCTCCGCAGAACTCTGCTTTGCCTCCTACAGGACAAAATATATCCAAAAAAACATGATCAGCTAGATCCACTAACACTTTACAGAAAGCAAACATGACTAAAAAAATGAACTAAAAATGAACACTGGAAAAAAAGAATCATGATATGAATATGAGATGTCAAGGTTGGGCTTGAAAGTAATACCAGCTGTCATGACCTCTCTATGTCATGCTGAGATATGTCAAAAAAAAAAGAAAGAAAGAAAAGAGAGAGAACAAAAATTCATACAGTAGGAAATACTGAGTAAGCTAAAACACTTACCAGCATACCACTGGACATGATTGGGAGAGATGTGCTTCTTGGATATAAGCTCGAACACACCAGGATCAGATGTTTGACAGTTAAGGTCTCCACACAGCACTAGTGCTAACTTGCATTCTGGCAACTGTGAATAGGAAATTTAAAAGAAAGACACATTTCAAAAGCATATTAAAATATGTGTTTCATACACACACAAGTTTTTTATTTTCTTAAAGAAGTCAACACAACTTCAAGACATTTGTCTGAATCCAATGTTTTTAACTCATTGATTTCATAATGAAAGATACAGTCTTACGTGGCAAACGGTGGGAACACTGAAGGATACAGTGTAGATGCAGATGTTTAGAGGAAGAAAAGAATTTTAAAAAGCTATCAACAAAATAAGCAGTTATACCACCATTTTGTTCAATTCTAAAATTAGAAGCATGACTACTTGAGAGAGTTACATGTAAATGTGATGAAACTCAGTGAGTGATCTGCAGTGAAATAAATAAGCTCAACTCAACTCAACTCACAGGCATCAGGGGTATGCGTGCACTTCACAAGAAAATGTAATTCACCACAAAATTCTGAGCAGAGTCTGGTAATTGATAGCAAGTTCTGATTGTCTGAATATTGGTAAATCATTTCAAATACCATAATACCAGCACTTAATCACAGCTCATCATGATTTTTCTGAATAAACTCACTTGCAGCCTTACATTGTATAACAAGTTAAAAAGCAGCTACATATCTTGGTTAAATGAATATTACAGTATACATTACCATAATTGCAGGCTTTGCATGTAAAATGACATTACCGGTAGTTGATTTTAAGTGTCAAAATGTTTATAAAGTAAAAACATACAAAAGGGATATATACTGCCTGTCCCAGTCAGGATGTGCAATACATGTAGCTCTGAAGCTTTTAATTGAGACTCTAAGTCAATCCCCCCCCCCCCCCTTTTCCTTGGACTTGCCAGTCAGCAGTCATGGTTAGGCATACAAATGCACATGAATTGTACGAGAGTAGCTGAAAGATTGAATGAGTGAAACACACCTTTATTGCATACTGCTGTTGTATCCTCTGAATATGCCTAAGAATGACTATTGCCTGTATCAGACGAATGTGGCCTGCTCTCGGGTGGAAGTATAGATGTGTATTGGCAACACATAACAGCCGAGTTGGATTATGAATGTCTTCCAGAATAGCTACCTATATTTCACAAAAACAACAACAACAGACAAACAAAATATAAAACAGACATAAAGCACTGGGAAAAAAATAATTTAATAATGCAAATATTTCAGAGAAATGTATATGGTCTTCTGATGGGAAAAGACAATTTCCCTGATATATATCATGCATACATCAGACTGGTCCACATCGTGAATGAGCGCAGCATGTAGCATGAAAAAACAACAAAAAACAAAATAAATCTTGATGCTGTGCACAAATGAGTGTGCATGAAGTGCATGTCACAGGCATGACATAAATATTCTCTAGCTACCGAAGTTGATGCCAGCTCAAGGGCCCTGGAAGCTCTAGGGGTCTCAATCTTCTCTGGTGCTATACATGTCTTAGTCTTATTTGTGACTATTTGATCACTCTGAAAGAGCTGTTATCAAGGGAGTAACAAAAAAATATATAAATATAGCTGCATTTCTAGGTACACTTTCAGACATATTGAGCCCACTTCCAAGATTCTTATTGTCTGCATGGCATCAGTTTGTAGCAGGGTGCCTGGAATATTGCACATGTCACACAGGGATGTAACATAAAAATTTCAGCATGTTGCTGCGACACACCTAAACACTCTGTATGTCATTAAACTACAATAAGTTGACAGACCATCAAAGTTGTATACAATTTTATCAATATGAATGGCATCTGCCATGAGCATAAGGATGAACATATTTAGGATTATCAACCTCTTCCCTGGTTGGCATGAAAAAAATGTAAAATGCAGTGTCCACTTTGTTGCATTTACTTTTGACAATGAAATGAAAGTTTTTCATTTCTTTTCTTTTTTTTAAAAATCAGAACACTTCTTTTAAACCATGTCAGGTTGGTGATAGTACAAGGGATATCAACATCCCTCTGAAATTTTTTCAAACATTTTTGGAAATGAAAAAAAAAAAAGACAGAGGATGCTCTGAGAGTATCTACTTCTTTACAGAGACATACAATCTACAGCATGTGTATAGACATGTCAAACTTGAACTTATGACGTTACATACTGTATTCATCATGACACATAAATAAAAGATAAGAGGTGAAAGAAAATTGTCAGCCTGCTGTGAAAACATCGCATAATTTTCCTTCATTTGTATTTCTGTCTCCTGACATTATTTTTCAAATGCAATGCCATGAAAGACAAATTACTCCGTGCAGAGGTGTATTACAAATATTTTGGCCTATTTTCTGTTTAAGTTCTCGTACATTTGCAAATATTTCACTTGGTGGATTTAAAGGAGTGCAATGTAGTTTGAACATGGTGTGGTACAAGAACCATTGACAATGAAAGTACAAGTTGTCAAATCTATGGTGATGTACGGTGTCTCATTACAGCAGTCAGATTATTATGGAGGACTCACCTGGACCACGCTAGTCCTAGTAAGGACCTGATTCAGCATAGCTGGAGATTTGGAGACTCCTTCCAGTAAGTCCAAGTTTGCTGATTCAGTCTCAAATGCTTTGGCCAAGGATGCATCAAATTGCTCAATCAGTCTGAGAACACGAAATGAGACAATACACAATTAAGTATTACTTATGATAAATGTCCTTATTTTTCTGTGTTATGTTTTGTTGGAAGAAAATGAGAATGGAAATAAATGAACTGAACTGAACTGAAGTATTCTTCTTAATTGCTATTAAACCATACCCATGCCATACACAAACTTGTATGGAAACCTAGGAACAATTGTCTGGAATATACAAATTGGGTATAAGAGTAATCTGTGTACAAGAATACAAAGTCACTCACAGTTTGACAGAAAATATGCGTAGATCACGATTCATCATCATATAAGCTTATTTTATACACTGGAAATAAGATCTTTGAATGGGGTTCAGTGTGCTCAAAAATAAAGTACTGCAATGTGATAAGGCAAATGAAATACCCTTGAAATCACATAGTCTGATATTACACACAGATACTTTTAGCAGATCATTTTAGATTATGTATCCACATTTTTAAAGAGTGCAAATATGCCCATTACATAACTATATATAAAGCTTTGCTTTTTTGCCACTAATCAAGCACAAAAAAAAGTGCCATAAAAACTTAACATTAGGCCCTTAAAGTTTGTTGACCCCTGCCTCTGACCTTTGACCTTGTGGTGCCCATCCACTCCCCAAGAGACATCTACCATCCAAGTTTTGTCACAAACTGACCTATGGATCAAAATGACCCATAATCGAAATGCGCCATAAAAACTTATCATTGGGCTCTAAAAGTTCCTTGACCCCTGCTTGTGACCTTTGACCTTGTGGTGACCATCCACTCCCCAAGGGACATCTACCATCCAAGTTTAGTCAAAAACGGACCTATGGATAAAAAATTATGACCCATAATAGAAATGCGCCATAAAAACTTAACATTGGGCTCTAAAAGTTCGTTGACCCCTTCTTGTGACCTTTGACCTTGTGGTGACCATCCACTCCCCAGGGACATCTACCATCCAAGTTTAGTCACAAATTATGACCCATAATAGAAAGATCCTCGTTCCCTGACATGGTCTCCACAGGAACACTACGGTGTCGCCAAAACGGAGACATTGGAAACGGCTCACATTGGGCTCTAATAGTTCATTGACCCCTGCCTGAGAGCTTTGACCTTGAGGTGACCTTCATATATGGTAAAATGTGGAACTTTGTATGATCCCTCTTCCCTCAAAGTTTGATCGCAATTGAAGTCCAGAGTAAAGAGTTATTGAAGTTTTTGTAGCGTTACGGACGACGGACTGACAGCTGGCGCCGCAGGCGATCCCTTAGTCTCCCCTCACCTCCAGTGGGCTCGACAAAAAGGAAAACTGGGTACCTACTGGTCTGAAAACAGGTCGGACCAGTAGAAAATATGGGTTAGTGTTCAGCCCTGCATAACATATTACAAAAGCTCATAAAACACCCTTATCCAAAGCACACAATTCTGCATCTGTCTTCAATGTGCCTGAAGTAATCTTTGAGTCACTACCCCCCTTCCCCCATCAATTTCTTTAAACCGTTGAAGATGAGTCACAAGTATACTCGGGCAGGTGTCTATGGGAAATGCGTGTTGTAGCAAAATCAGCCCGTCCTTAACGGGTTAAGACCTTCACTCATCTAGGAGACCTCCTTGAACATGTACACATAAAGCTCCTTGAACTGTACTGTACTGTACACATGTATTACCACTTGATCAACAGCGTACCTGAATTTGTCTGTTCTGTAGAAAAGGGCTTCTCCCTCTGGCATTTCCTTGCCTTTGCAAAGCAACAAACCCTCAAAACCTTGATCGCTGAAAGCTGGCTTGAGACAGTGTTGAAACAATTTCTTTCCACACTCCTGGAGGCACAGAATGTCAGCATTATAACCTGCCCATATAGAAAACATTTGAGAATCATGCAGCTTTTAGTTACTGAACATGAAACAATCTAGGCCTACCTGTGTACTTTGCCACAACTAAAAAAACGTATCAAAGGGAACTGCCAGGCCAAGGAACATTTTTTTTCTTTATTTGATTTGGCTTTACTGACATTTGTTCATGAAATATGTACTATGTGTATAGCATGGCTATGACTTCTGTGAAAAGAAAACCAGGAAATAATATGTGCCATTTAAAGGATTCATCGCGTGCTATTATATGAATTACATGTACATGTACAACTTTCAACTGTTTGTGCATTCTAATGAGCTGTACATGTTTGTTCTATGCTTAATGCTTATAAATTATCGGATGTAAGGTATAGGAAGTTATCAAGCATCCACTGCATGGTGGGTTTACATGAGATACATACAAAATGTAATCACACATGCAGGCAAGGTGGTTTGCAACCAGGCCAGTGTCATGTTCCCCCAATGTCAAATGCGTCGAGTTTTAAATGTATATTACAGCATGGAAACCTGGCAAAAATTTCCAGAAATGTTGTCCTTTAGTGTAAATGGTAGGAAGTTTTTATGTTAAAATAGGTGTGGTATGTTTATGATGATATACACTGTATTTGTCACATAGAAAAAGGATAGTCCTTTTCAAGCTCAGTTCCCTTTGATTTGAGCTTTTTTTGAAAGGGCAATCACAATACATCACCAATTAACATCTAATTGGTAAGAAGTGATCAAAGTTCAATCCGAGGGTAAATCTAAAAAGGAAAAAGTAAAGAATTGATACATCTCCCAGAGAGAGATTGATGTAATGCAAATGAATTAGAGAAACTCTTAGGTCATGGAGAAATTACAGAGCTATAGAATTTTGTAGTTTCACATGAAATGCCAAGATTCATTTATATTGTGCAGTTAAACATGTACATAAATTTGTGAGTCACTAATATCACCATCTAACAACTTACCATCTATTATGGCACATATTACACCAATATTCTTAGTTACATAAATATCTGTCTCTCATCAAGACCATGAAACAATTATACATGATACAAATGCATGCAATTACCATCATACAACTCGAACAGACACTTGTAGTAACACCTGTATGAGTTTTCATCTTACAATTCGATGCTTTGTAATATCAATAGTAATGATTACCTTCTTTTCAGAGGGCATACACTGCAAGTTCAATAAATCAGGCGTCTAATTGTGTACTAGAACAGTGGTGTGATAACAAAGGATAAATGCAGAGTATCATTGTCTGTTGTATGTTACTTGTGCATGCCACTTTATATTTCCAATAAAAGCTTCAAAGTCTCCAGGCTTCTACGGAGACAAGATTTGATAATGCTAAATCAAGGTGAGAATACAAATTTGCTTCATGCACTGTCACTCATTCTGTATTCACTCACAAGTACACTTGTATACAGTACCATCATGTCTATGCAGCAAGGTGGTCACTTCCCTGGCTTTAAATCCATAGAGAGTTCGAAATGATGGTGAGTATACAGGTATGTGAATAGAGGTGGAAAGTAGTGTTCAGTTCAAACGGTATTTAAAGCTTGCATTTGCGGCAAGTTGTATGGGATGGAGCACCAAAATGAAATAAATACAGGCAATGGACTGCCAAGTCTCCTTGTGGACGATGGACATGCCTGTAAAAATGTAGAGGTGTTCTGCTGGAGGCCAGTCATGGGGTCAAGTTTACTCTGGTAAAGGACAGGGAGGTTGGTGCCACACTGCCTCAATATGGGATTATCACATCTCAGGAAGCTGGTTTGGACCAAGGTGCACAATATATATATGCAAAAACATTATGAAGCCTGTCAAAACAGCAGATGGCATTCTGCAGTCAATACTTATCTGGGTAGATTCTATACATCATATCAAACTCAACTACTAATTTCAATGCAGTATTTGCGAGCTTTGTGCGTACATTTTTGTCTTTGGCATCAATCAGGGATGTTGTAGTTGAATCATCCATCAGGGATCAATATCCATCCTACAATGTACATACATGTACGTATTGTATGCACAATGTCATCCACTGCTACTGTATCAAATAATCAAATGAGTATCATTCATATACAGTAAATGATGATAAAAACTTACTAAAGTGTGCACACTATGTTTACCTGATATTTCCTTGAGTAGTAGCTGTTCTCTGTAGTCAATGTCCAGTGCAGCTGCAGGACAGTAGGGATAGAGGAAGTCCCTAGAGTAGTCTGAATCAGCATACGTATCAGCAAGGATATTATATGACATGATTCTGAAGCTACAATAGCAAAGTAAAACAAAAAGAATAAAATCACAAATAAGAGTACAGTACAATGTGGACATCTGCACACACAATTGACAACTCTTAATACTAATTATTTTGTTGTGTACAGTATGTGTCTATGTGTGTATGTACAAGTGGAGTGCTTCATCAGCTGGCTTTCCAAAGGCTTGGTAGCCTTGAAATATCTCCTCTCATCTCATAAATTTCACTATGACCTATAGTCGTTCATTCGAAATGCAGAGCAATGAACACTGTCAAAATGAAAAATTTCTTGTACAGCTGTATGTACGCATATTAGCAAAGAGCAAAACGTCCCAACAGAGGTAGATTTGTCATCGGTGGTGCTAGGCATTGTGTTTTCATAGTCGATGTACCATGTGTTGATCAATGCATTTCCGCTTCCTAAGCGCTACATGCAAAATATGTAACAAGAAAGAAAATTTGAGAGGTGGCTACACATTGATTTCTTGGGACTTCCCAACAGAAAAGGATCTGCTTCTATGGGAAAAAGTACATGTGTGTGAAAGTACATGTATACAGTATCAGACAGGACACAGTTACTGGACATGGCATCAACTACATGATAGGGTGAAAAGTATTTACAACTGTACATGCAAATGCTTTCCCCAACAGAGTAGAGCACAAACACAAAAAAACTTTGTCATCTTGAAATTTATCTGTAGATTTTCCATCTCAAGTGAAACTCTAAAAATCTTCATATACTACAGTGTACAGTAACTAGCCCAACCATGCCCGGCCAGATGCCATGTGAAGCATGTGTACAGCAACACTCAGGGCTGTGTATAGTTAATTACTAACTAGAAATTAAACCCACACAAAATAGCACTGGAAAGTTTTCTTTGATTTGTAGAAATTTGTGAAACAAGTTTCATGGATACAGGCCTGAATTAATGCTGTCTGATACTGACTGTATTAGTCTAGTGTTCAATAATTTCAAATATAATTTTCATGAAATCTGAATATAACATTGCAAAGGTCATCTGGTGAAACAGTATGGACCCCTCACTAGTAATACCCTACCATTCCTGTGACGTTCTCTCATTTGTGAATGCATGCCTCTTTTCGAATGGATACGTGGCAGGTCCATTTTGAACATCTCTCATCATCACAACATGCTTCTCCTCTCCTTCTTTGATGCCATTCCTTGGCAAGCACACAAGCTTTAACTTTGAACCCACATCCCGTACTGATGGGGTGTAGGTTTTCTCTTGTCCAACTTCAATCCATTCATCGTTTGAACCACTGTGGACAACTGACGTCTTGTTTAACTGCTTGCTATCATTCACGCCATGCTCACTGTCACTTTTCTTCACACATCGGAACCATCTGTATTTACAGGCATCTACTGCAGTAAATTCTGTCACTACTCTTGGAAACACTGGACATCCTACGAGTGAAACAGTTGGCAGAGACAGCTGTAAAATCTTTGGATAATTCCTACATACAGAGAAGCTTGTATCGTTTATGCATAAAACTGCCCCGTCGATCCAAGCAGCTCTGTTGCACTTTTCCAGGTCGACTTGCACATCGTCCATACACAAACTAACGACAGGCTCGCTGTCGACCACATTAGTCGCTTCAGAGGTGGCTAAATCAAGTTTCATCTTCTTCCTCTTCTTCATCTCCTTTTCAAAATGCTTCTTCATTGTGCATTGGATTCGTGAGAGGGCCTTACCTACAACTTCTGTTTGCGGTCGAAGCAAGCTGCTCTGTTTATCACGATACTTGAATGAAATACTCATGTCTCCTTCACCGTCGATGCACCTTACAAACGCTCGCCCCATTACTATTTCCTTTTCTGACGCGAATACGGCGGGAGGGGGACGACTTTTAATAAAAGTTCGCAGTACTCGACCAAGTGATTTCATAAAATTCATAAAGATATCAACTCGACAACGTCGTTTACACAAGGTCAGAAAGCATCACCGCCTAGCGAACCGTGTGTCCGCGTGTAGGCTAGTGACTGACCTGCTAGCTGGCTTCACACGTACATGTATGTACGTATCTCTTCCTGGGAAGTATTGCGTAACTTGTAGGCAACTCTCCAGCGTGTTGTAAACTCGGTGCCAGCCAAAATCGGCCTGTGGACAAACAACTCGGCCTTCGGGTTTCTTGTCTACTCAGTATTTGAATGAAACGAAGTACATTACAATGTATACTAAGGGCCTACCTCCGATACTAGTACATTGTAGTTATGATTTCGCTGACGAGACTTTTTTGTTTCTTTGTTTGTTTGACTATAAAAATAAATATAAACTATAAAATAACTTTAAACTAAAAAAAAACAGTTATAAAGTTATAAACAGTTGGATAAAATTGTTAAGGAAAGCATTATAACCCTGATAATGACACAAGGAACAGAGGGTTCGATGCTGTGATCCGGATCACCGTCTGGAATTTTCGTCATTTTTTTGTACACACAACCGATGGAATATTGTGAGGGTATGACATGGTTAGCTAACTCATTTGCATATTCATATCCACTGCACAAGAACTGCATGTTTTGCAGAAATTAGCAATACTTCAAAATGTCCGACTTTAACTTCGTTAAAGTTTTCATCCGATTTCAGTCAAATTTTTATCAGACTAGTTATATTTGGACTGGATTTCCCCTTAACAATCATTGCATTCAATTAAAAAGTAAGAGTTAGTCACATAAAGAGCCCTGGACAAACAGACTGAATTCCGTATAACGATTTATTGTTGTGTGGTTTTGTCATGTAGGCCCTACGTCTGTTCAAATTATCATTGACAATCTAAAGTCACATGAAGCGACAGAGCAGGGAAGGGGTGGGATGATGATATGTATAGGCATAAGCTCTTACCCTCCGACTCGACTTTTCATTAAAAAAAAGCAAGACGATGCGTTGGCTATAGGCCCTACATTAAGTTGCACGGAAAAGTGCAAAACAAGCAAAATGGAACTGTTCCATGATTCTCTAATCTGCTGATCAAATCATTTGAAAATCTGATATCTATATATGAGCATTGCAAACGGGATGGGGTGGGGGTGGGGAGGACTATAGGCCTACCCCCTCTTTCATGAGGAAGCTGTAGCGTTTGCCTTCTTAGAATTGAAATTAAGATGTGGTTCACACTTTTGGTGGCATATTTGGGAATTGTCTATAAAAAGGGTAAGGCTATATGCGGGATGGGGTTGCAAGAAAAAGCCCTGAACAAACTGAACTGTGTACTGTAATTGTTGCTGGATTTTCTCCTTTTCTGATCAAATCAAGTGCGCAGCGACAGAGCGGGGATGGGATAGGGATATCCCCTCCGAGGGAGCTTTTGCATTTTTTTTTTTAAATTAAAAGATGGTGCACACTTTTAACTTTTAATGTTTGCGAAGTTTTCAGACAAAATATTGAAATGGAAATATTAAGGAAGATGTGAATGAGTAATTGTGCTATATTTGTCACTCCTTGTTCCGCGAGTGCGTCTTCACTATATACGGCCTATACTATTTTAAAAGTCTATGGAGTCTTTGTCTTTGTGGCGCTCACTGACAAATATAAAATTATGTGGATACTATGGGGTGGTGACAAAATATCACGATAATGCCATGTATAGGACCTAATGTGTATTCTCACAATTCTTAGAATGACGACAAATGTAATTAGCGATTACAAAAAAGAACAAACAAACCAAATTCTGCAAATTGTTGTGTAATTTTTTAAATTTTCTGACCAACTGACTTAAAAATCTAACATGCGAGTCTAATGAAAAAAGGGGAGGGGGGAGGTTGAAAACCTTTCCTCTCAGCTGCGCGTAGCCACGGTCAAGTTTGGGTCTTGCTCTACAGGTACCTCGCTCAGCCATTCACTCCGTGACGAGGCTCTCAATCATAAATACCGGCAAAAAGGTGATTAAATCTATTTTTCATTGTAACATGCAAATGGAATGAAAATAGTACAGCAAACTTTAAAAAAAGGAAGTAAAGCCTATTACTATATCTCAAATAAAACCCATGTTAAACAAAATGTTCCTATAGCTGCCCTCCTAACAATATACCTTTGCAACTATCCAAAACATCAAAACCCCTCCATATTCAAATCCTCCCTCCCCTCTTTAAATCTAGAATATTACCCAATGAAAATTGAATGAAATCATGCACACATCCACATACACACACAAACACACATACACACGATAGGTATTTTTTTCCTCCTATTTGATATAATTATGTATGCTTACCCTTCTCCATCTTCTACATCCTCATCATAGAATGAGACATTCTTTGCTACACATTATTCATTTTTTTTAATCATTTCGGATTAACAAACCTTATCATATTTTCAAATTAACGAACCTTTAGAATAACAAATCGTATTTTGTTTTTGGATTGACAAATCTTTGGAACAACAACCCTCATTTCCTTTTGGGATTAACAAACCTTTGGAATAACAAACATTATTACATTTACAGATTAGCGAAACTTCGGAATATAATGTATAATTGTGTGCCATAGCTTCAGCACAGCCAAACGCTCAGAATACAGGAAAAATGAAATACGTTTTCACTGTTTTCTCGTCAAATGTTTTTTGTTTTTTAATCAAACATTGTACTGATGTCTATTGCAACAAGTGGGTTTTTGTTTGTATGCTTGTCTCTTAAATTCCCAAACTGTAGTTTGGCAGTTTTACACATGTAGGAAGTACAGAGATGTCATCACACTGTGTTTATTTTCTTTTTTTCTGTTTGATTCAATTTTCTCCTAGTTTCACACAAGGCATAAACATTCACTAATTTTAGTGTAATTTCTTTTCCATTCTCATTAAAAGAGGTTGTGGGAAAAAGCAAGCATTTTCAGCTGGTTTTTACTAGGAACATAGACCTGTATAAATTTACAAAGAGAATTAAACTTCATGTAAAGTGAAGGACATTTCATTTTGGGATTAACAAACCTTTGGAATAACAAACATTATTACATTTGCAGATTAGCTAACCTTCGGAATATAATGTATAATTGTGTGCCATAGCTTCAGCTAATTAACAGGACAGCCAAAACGCTCAGAATACAGGAAAAATGAAATATATTTTTCTTCAAAATGAAATGTCCTTCACTTTACATGAAGTTTGATTCTCTTTGTAAAGTTATACAGGTCTATAATCCCAGTAAAAACCAGCTGAAAATGCTTGCTTTTTCCCACAACCTCTTTTATTGAGAATGGAAAAGAAATTACAGTTAAAATAGTGAATGTTTATGCCTTTAAAAGTGTGAAAAAAGGAGAAAGTGGATGGAAAATGAATGTGGTTTAACATGATAGTCCTCACAGAAGAGTTGTGATCCTAAAATATGGTAGGACCCTATAACAATTCAAGCACAATCTAGAAGGCTAGTATAGGGGCCTACTGACCACTAATTCCTGGGAAATTCTGAGGGACAAATAACAATGTTCAAGGTTACTATGCAGTAATCTTGTAAGACCATGCAGGGAAAGAAATACAGAGAAGTAACTGGTATAACAGTTGATATAATATACCTATAAAAAAATCCCAATTATTTGATTGTAATAGGCTTGAAAAGACTTTTGACTCGTAGCTTCATTTACGCCATCCTTTCAGGTTATAGGCATTATTCTGGTGATGGATGATGTTTACTGCAAAGAATGCATCTCCACTATAGGGAGAAGTCTACAGGGTGCTTGACACAGAAAAGCATGAATATTTGTTTTATGCAAAATCTCCCCAGTATCGGGATTTTCATTTCTCGCTGGGAAAAAAAAGAATCATTTGGCCTGAACATGACATCACTGTCGATTAGTAGCCTTCTCTACAAATGTAATGGGTTGAGGGGCTGTCCAGAAAGTGCCCTACTTACAACAAATGTGTTGCACCAGAAACATAAAATGACAAAATGACAAAGATTCCGTACATAATGGCCCATTGTTCCCTGGAAGGTACAGCAATATTACAGTGGACTCCCGCTATAACGAAGTCCTCGGGACCGGCAGTTTTCTTTCGTTATATCGGAATTTCGTTATAACCAAACAAATAAACAATAGAAATACATAGAGTGGATGACATTGCAGCCCAAATTTTTACTTCGTTATAACCGGAATTTCGTTATAACCGTGTTCGTTATAACGGGAGTGCACTGTACTCTCATTTCAACAACTTTCTAAATTATGCAAAATAGATCACTGCATGTTTATTTTTGTCTATCATAAGTTATGTTTATTTCAAAGCCTATTAAGACTTTACCAAGAGATTTGTGTGTCACAGAAATAATTCTGACATACTTTTGTTGACCTTTGACCTCTTTCAAATTACATATTACTGTAAAAGGGGAAATTTTCGCGGTGTTGAAATTTTCACGCATTTCGCGCAACCAGAAGCTAGCGCGAAAATAAAAACACACGAAAATATTCACGTGCCATATGTCCCAGTACTTGACGTCATGATTCTGCGGAATTAAAAACACGCGAAACTCTTCTTACCCAGTCAAGCGCGAAAAATTAGTCGCGCAAAAATATCCACTTTTACAGTATATATTCTACATGAAAATGATAAAAATAGTAAAGCATAAAACTATAAAAAAGCAGACAGGCGGTTTCCGGCGGTTTAGGGAGTAATCTGATGGGCAGTTTCAGGTGGTTCAGTTACTGATGGGTTAGAATCAAATCCATGGTTTCCATGGACTGAAGTAGTGAAACAGGCATACTTTTCACATGCCCTATCAGTGCACTTCCGTTATTGCATGCCTGTGGCATACTCCATCTGTCACATACATATATTCAGACAAAATTTGTATAATCCATGCATGGGCTGAAATCAAACTGCTTTTGTGAATTCCTGTCCTACAGTTTGCTATGTAACATTGGGTCATTGGCAAAAATGCAAAAACAAAAACAATAGAAAAAAAAAACATGAAGCAGAAGGAAAATCCAGGACATTACATTTTATATTCCTCAGTATATATGTTGGTAGTAAAAAAAGTACCCAAAACAGCTACAGCTATGACTAGTTGGCTTTGTTATCTCATCAGGACATTACATGACATTCCTCCAATGACCTCAATGACATTATAATGGGACAGGGGCTGGACATAATTTTATAGCTATTGAAGCTTAGATATTCACGAACCTGAGCAGCATCACAGAAATAAAACAATCTCACACATACAATGACCATAAACAAACCATTTTATGACAAAGGAATGAATCAAGACTAAGAAAGAACAAAAAGAAGTCACTGAATTGTCACACTTATATTTTATTTCCTTCAAAGCAAAATTGTATATCCATGTATACATGTATGTATGATCAGCAAATAGATTTTGCCAGATATATTGCACTGTTAAGGTGGAGCCCAAAGTCCTGAAATATATTTTTGCATACCTAAACTGCTTCTATTATACCATGCCTACTCACATGCATACATCCAACTAACAGCTTCTACAAGATGGCATCTAAGCTACACTTCGACACTTGATTTTGGGTGACACAACTTTGGGCTTGATGATTTGCAGCCAACTTATCTATACCGCAGATGATTGTTGTGTTTGTTATTAAAGATATTCCCATTCTTTTATTTTATGTGCTATGTGGTCGGTACAACATTTGGTAACTTACTTTAAATCTTATCAACCATATCACAAATGCAAAATAATCAGTTTCGTTGTCAATTTTGAATTAAAACATAAAGGTAAATGATATCAATTTGACCAAGTAGCAAATGAAAAAAAAAAAACACATGTAGCACACTTACAGTTTTTATAATACTGGGAATGTGTCTGTTAGAGATAAAGTTTCAATAGATGAAGTCAGTATATGCATTATTTTGTCTATAAGATTATCTAAACACATTCCTATTATCTAAACACATGGAACAAAACAATAACAATGATAGAATTACATTTAAACAAGGGAAAATAGGCTCTTGTATAAGCCGATGTCAAATGAATAGAGTTGGAAATAAGTTAATCACTGAACTGCACATATTGCTGAACCAGAAAGAGATACCCATGTAAGACTGAGAAATGCAAGTTTTTGGACACTATATATCAATTAATCTCACATTAAAACTCAGTCGTTTTGTTCCAAAAGGACAACATTTATGATTGTACATCTGTTAAGCATTTACTGCTTATCTATCAAATAGTGCAAGAATTATACAATTTTATGTACTCCTATTAACAGGATTTTTCTGCTTTACACTGGTATTGAGCATATGACACTGCTATCAATTATCACAGAGACATCGTTATCACAGCAGCCATATCATAATGTGACTGTGGGTAGGCTTGATATGGATGCAAATGGAATAATCCTGTAGAAGATGTACACTCATAGAGTGTAGAGACAAACACTAGGGGTGTGTTCCAGTGCTAAGTGAACCAAAGCAAACCATACTGAACTGTGCCAGATTTAGGTTGTGTTTGAGCACTCAAAAGCAAACCGAAAGTGAACTGAACCAAAGCGAACCGTATTGTGCTGTGCTTAATACATCCAGAGCATTTGAGCGCTTTGTTGAGAAAGTGTACTTCACAAGTGATTTTTAGATGGGGTCCTACACTTTTTGTAGCAACAGGGTCATTCACTTGGTGTGCTTACACCACTTACAAATGTCCTGAACAAAGAGAATGAACTCTTTGCATTATGACATATGTGCATGTTACGTGCATTTTTCACATGCGAAATTTTGGTACACTTTTGATACCCTTTTGGAACACATCAGGAAGTGGTTCACTTTTGGCTCTGTTCAGTTCCGTACAGTACACTTTAGGAGCGTTTGAGCACTCCTCTGGTGCAGGTTTGGTATGGTTTGCTTCGCTTTAGGAGGGCGCTTGAACGCACCCAAAGACTGGTAGGCATCAAACTGAAGGCTGTACTCATTGCTCTATCAGGGAAAGAATCATTTCTTCACTGACTTGTGCTTCTGTGCAGCTTTTAGTGCCAGACAAAACAACTCTTGGAGATGTATGATTGTTATACTCTGAACAATATTCACTGAGTATCATCAGCAAATCATGCAATGCCCCATAAATTCATGACACCATCCTCCAATCTGTATGCCTTCCAAAAGAGTTAATGTGTACAGGATGTTCAGTACACTTGAGAGAGTACATACAATGTATATACAACTAAGGGCAGAGGGAATTTTGTTCCACCATGTAAATGTAGTTGCCAATATAGATATCTAAACATGTGTCCTTGATAATGACACCCTGATTTGAATGGATGTTATCTTCTGTAACTTGGATTATGTTTTTATGCATGTTTCACTTGAATGATAAATAATACAACACATTTTTAAAGTATGGATATGTCTGCACAAGATTTTCAGCATGGAATAAAATGTGAATATTGCACAGTAAATGGAGAATACATGACGGAAGCATGGACGTGACTACACACAGCACAATTTAGGACATTTCTGCACTTGCTCACTAGTAATGCTGCTAATTTCTACATTTACATATCTAACACTATAAGTTAATTAGTTGAATATCATACAGAATTACATATTTTACAATAAATACATGCTTACACATATTTACATACAGCAAAATTTACATGTACATACTGTACTTCATGCTACAACTTGCCTGCTTTCCCTAGGCAGCAAAACTGATATGCCCAATTGGGCAACCATTATCTTTATTACAATAGTTTTGCTAATTTTTGTTAATTAAGTTAAATAAACACAAAGCAAACATACATACACATGTACCAACCACACTATTTGTGCAGCAAATTCTGCTGGAAAACTAAATGGCTACATTCACACCTATGGTTTTCTGTATCACACAAAAAAATATAGTATTAATATTTTAGTCCACCAATTTATTCCTCTTAAATTTGCTTTAGTTAGTGAAAACTTCATGGCAACAAAAATGCTGAGCACTTATTATCAAGCTTGCTCAGCTAGAGCAAATGTCCCTAGTGACATCATGTCACTTCAGTAATCAACCAATCTATTTTTGGGTGTATTTTCTTTTCAAATCAATATCATTCTTGATTTTTCTTCTTTTCAGTGAAAAAAAAAAGAGTGACATCTATGAATTCCCCACCAATAATGCAACAACTTAGTAGTTACTAATACCTGTGATACAGAAAACCTTTAAGTGAGACATGCTCAGTCCAGGTAAGTGATTTCCCTTCTGTCCCACGGGGCATATGTGGAAACAACTTTTGTAGCGCTTGTGATACATCAGATGGAAATGAAACTCTTGCACTTGACAAATTCACATCAGGCAATACAGACTGCCCCGTGATGTACAAGAGTGATCTTTACATCATGTTCTAACCTATGCTTAAAATCCATAACACAAAATATTATAATTGTTTGATGCTTTGTAAATATCTACAGAGATGTTAACCTTTGTCATTCTGATTCTAATAAATATATAAAAAAAGTACATTCCACTTAAAGAAATAGTCAAAAACTTATCTACAATGTATACAAGTAATGAAAATATGCAAGACAAAAAGTATTGATGCCATCACTTCATAGTGTAGGGTATAATTCACTTCCTACAGTCTATCGATCAAGCTGTATGTGTACAACCATTGATGGCACAACAATATCATGTGTATTAGAAACCTATGAGGGGTTTTCTACATGTTTACTGCTTACCACTTACCAGTCGTATCTCACAACTATACCCTACACCATGAAGGTTATCTTTGCATGCATTATATTACACAAACAAGATGTACAATTTTCAATAGATATTTAAACACAACAAATGAATGTGTCATGTGTGTCTACAGAACACATCAACACAATGGATTGCAACAATGGATTGCTCTATGGATAAGTAATCACTCAGGACTAAAAAACACCCAATGGGAAAATCATATACCTTAACTTATAAAACACTGTGTACATGTACAATAGTTCCCTAAATCATCAAATTATTAAGTCAATAGTATTAGTCTACGAGAAACCACTATATAAAAAAATGACACCATAAGAAAAAGGATGAATTAAAAAAAAAAAAGAAGGAATGGATACTGAGAAAAATTGCACTCAACACATTTACAAAGTTCATTTTTTCAGATTGCATGGTGATAACGAAATATTGATATACATAAAGACAGGCTAGACTACAGGACTTTGTCAAACCTGTTTAACAATGAAAGTCATCATATGATATAAGAATGAGGGTGTGTCATGTATTAACTTCACAGAGATATAACAAATCTTGGAGGCAGCTGGTTAATGAAATAGAGACATGAAACCATTTAAAAAGTTTGGCACACCACTCAAACTACATCTTCACTGCAAAGGCCTTATTACCAACCTCATATGCTTACATATATACACACAACAACAGACACATACAGACAAATCACAAACTTGCTTGCAATTTTATAGACACAGGTACAACTGTAATATTCACCTACATGTACATGCTGTTTACATGTTGTTTGCTACAGGCTGGCATACCATGATGATCATTCACTATGCAACCATACACACTGGTACTTATGTTCTGAATGCCATATAGATACTACTACAATTCTTTAGGATTCATTTAAACATGGGTCTCAGTTTATTATAGACATGGTATAATACAATTATAGATACTTGGTGCAGACTTGGTATCTGGTTACATGCATATATGCACATACGATGCTTCATTATTTTATGCAATGATACACAGTACACAGTTTTGCGGCTGAATCTGTATTACTTTTCTTGACAATCTTCATGAATTTGAGGAGCTAATTTAATGATAATTTGATTAAACCAGACAGTGAAAGATCCTGCAATAAGAACAATATACATGTCTAACAAATTTTCTAATTAAGAAGCAAATCTGCTACTCCTTATTCTGTGGAAATATTAAGTACACAGAAAGACACATGGTCTTTGCTCCATAAGTAGATCAGCTCAATTTATCCTGTGTCCGGGCAGAATAACATCATAAACTAACATCCCTGGCATCACTATCTATTGTGTGATGTGCACATGAAACACAGCATACTGAGCATTGAGCATAAAAGGCATTTACTAGCAGTGTGACTCACAGGTATCTCACAGGCATTCCAACTGTGATTATGACGTCACATTCCAGTAAACACTAGGATACTACATATTTCGGTACTCAATAAGAGTATCAAAATAAGACCAATTGAATTTTATTTCTTTCATATACGTGCGTAGAGTGCCTAACCAGCAAATTGTTTGAACTGACCTAATCTTTGACATTTGCGTTGCTGACAAATCAAATATTACAGGAATTTGATTGGATTTAAAATCCAAAGACAAAAATGAGGGGAATCATCAAAGGAAGATCCTACAATATGTGATGTCATGGCTAGGCCAAATGGATTTTTTAAAGACAGTATACCACTACATTATGGCACATTGTATGGCAAAGGTCTACCCGTCTTCCCACTTTGGCATCATTTGAGCAAGTGGTTCCAAAAACACAGAATTTAGGGAAATGTTCATAGTTTGCCTTATTCTCAAGAGGCCTCTTGCATAGAAAGTAGCATTTAACGAAAAAAATGCAACTTCATGACAACCTACCACACCCAACATTACAACCCACATTATAGCTTTGTTTGATTTTTAACCATTTGTTTTCCATTGCAGGACCCATGTCCATTTACAGTGTAAGTAAGTACATAAAATAATGACAGAATATGTGTACATGTACCACACAGATTCAATGCTCCATCTGTATAGCAGGATATCTACATTCTCTGTGTATTACAGTCAAGGAATTCAACTGTAATCAGAGGCCTCTCAATAAATGTGGGATTCGATATTGTCACAATTATTTCTGTGACAACATCATTCATACTTAGCAGCATGTTCCAAATGAACTACATGTGTATGTGTATAGTTGCAAACTAGTGTGATAAAGATTACAGCATAGTCCTGAAGCCTATAGTGACAAATATGTGATTGGGTAATAGATAACGAAAGAATGTTATTACAGTCACACTCCTCCTTTTTCCTGCCTAGGTATTGCAATATTGGTCGCAGCCATTACAATTAGTTAATCATGTCCATTATATTAAAATGGCATCTCAGCTGCAGCAGTCCCCATTGCTCAAATAATTGTGAGATGTTTCGCGGTTGTGAATTATCATGTTATAATATATAGGTTTTACTGTGGATTTTAATGGCTGGGGCAAAAAGACGAGAGAATCGACTTGGCCATTCACACATCAACTCCATCTCACAATATACTTGATGTCACTTGTTTCTGATGTCACAGCATTTTGAGGTTGTCGTTCTTGGTGTGCATGTAGCAGGCTTTGAGGGTGGTGAACATGATACCAAGCTTCCCATGGATGAGGTTTGGGTCCATCATGTCATCAATGAACTGGATTTCAGATCCTAGGTGGGGTATCCTAAACAAGAGGAAATAAGACATTCAGCATACAATATGTACACTGCCTGATTTTTTTCATCTGGATTAATTTTTTGCAATGTTCGGACACACATCTCCATTGCTTTTCGGGGGGGGGGGGGCATTTCATGAAGCGTTTTGTCCGACGAACTTGGCGGACAAATTTGCTATCAGCCAATCAGATGCAAGGATTTCAGTAGCTTATAACAGTTTTCGGGAAAAATATCTGACAAATCGCTTCATGAAATGCCCCCCTGATGTGAGTTCTCCTTCACACTAGGCAATCCTGGTATGTAAGAGAAGAAACAACTGGATATGTAACATCATCATATCAATTTCTTAACATCTTAGTCCCAGATTTAGGAACAGTTTATAGCAATTGCTGCAGAGTGATTATGAACACAAGTACTAATATCATATCATCAAATCAACCCTGAAGAGGTATGAAAATTTCTGTAAACCAGAATGGTTGACTGTTAATCAAAAGGCTGAACACTACTTCCCCTCATTACATGCTGATTACTCCACTCTCCCTTGTGCTCATTTTAATAATACCATCACAACAAGACTTTCATACACATTTAACAGGGGACAGTAGAGTACATCTATTAGTACGGGTGTAGGCAGTGCATGAAATATTGCACTACAATAGAATAAGTTTTAACATTTTATAGGGCAGTGAGAAAGAAATTGAAATCTACTATATTCACTTGAATAGTTTCCCCTAGAGATAGAAGAAAAAAAAATCATGGTAATGTGAAATTTGAAAATGTGATCCCCTGTTCGTCCCCAGAATGCAATCAATGTTTCATATCACTGTTCATTCTTAAGCTCCTATCCAAAATTCTCCATCAAAGGACATAAGATCATTCATTTTAAATGCTGCCATTTTGACTTCATGACCGCTCAGAGATGTCACGAGTCACTGTCTAGGAAATTTAGAGTTTGGTATTAAAGAAAGCTGCAAAAGTAATTAATCCTTCTCAGCTTTCATCCCCTGATATTGTATCTCTCAAAGAAAGAACTTTGTACCTGGCTCTGACGACGACGTACTGGAACACTGGGAACAAGTCGTCCATGGACCATATGTGACCCTCACTCTGCTGAGCATTGACGACATTGTTGATGCCCTCAAAGGAAGCTTCAATGACATGTAGCTTGTCTATGGGACAAAAGGTGGTGCTCAGGTTCTGCAGACTTTCAATAGCCTCCAGGAATGAAGCATCCTTCATCTCTGTCAACTGTTTATGAACAACATCAAACAAGAATTTTACAAGTACAAATGTATAATGCAAATGTCAGCTGCAAAATAATCATTATTGATCTCATTTGTCCTGTCATGATATCTTCTTGTGGATACTGCACAAGTTATGTTCATTGCTTCCCTATGAAAACTGAATATACACACATGTACACTGTACATACACCCTGTACTATGCTGCAATCAAAAAGGTGCAAGTAGTTCACTCTCCAATGTGCTATCTGGATGACTAAGACTGAGTGAGCACACGGAGAGTAGGAAGTATTGACATAAATGCATCCTGGATGAAATTTTCTTTAGAAAAGGTCTTAAACCACCAAATATCAGAATACCAGTAGTATTTCAGTTTGTACATGACTAAAGTGTGATTTGCTACTAGTGTGCCTAATTTCAGGCCACTGCTGTTTGCCTTCTTTGCTTTTTTCTTCCTTCCTTAGGTTTTGAAGGGACAGGACTTTGTACCTGGTGTATAATTTCATGGCGTGTAAAATCTGAGTATGTGAGCACACATCACTATTAATGTGAAAGATGGAAGTCAGGGGTATATCAACTTCACACGATGCATATAAGAAAATGATAATTCTGAATCTATCAAGGTGATACTTACCTTGCCTGGATTGGAGAGAGTACTTTCATCCAGTCTCCAGAATTTTCTATGACAGAAGAGACAAATTGTAGCATCACATTTTTAATCAAACTTATACACAGCTGCATACTTTCGGCATGAATTTTTGCAGAAGCATTCATTGCAGATAATGACAATTAGAAAATGACACTTTCTGTGAGGTTTATGCACACAACTGACTCTGCCAATTAGAGTACCACATTCTCTGCAACAGTGTTAATAGGGTGGTGACATAACAATGCAGTAAAACATAAAATAACATAAATCATGAGGATGTGCACCTACATTTAGACTCAAGCCTATCGTGAGCTCATCCTACATGCATGGAGGGAGATGTGCATACACAAGAATGTAGTAGATGATTAGATGTTTTATTATCATAGTCATCATTACTCAAGCACACAACGTAGGAGTACAGAATGAAATGAAATTTATTTACCAAACAAACAAACATCGTCAATATATGTAACCCTGCATCACAAAACAAACAAAAAGTCGCCAGACATGAAATTTTAGTTAAGAGTATATTCTGAAAGAGCAGACTTAAAGCTTTAAAATGATGTATAACTCAAATGCAATGGACTTTCCTATCCTATCTAAATTTCAGAAAGAAAGCCTACACTAAGGAAAAGTGTGAACTGAGAAAAGGGGCTAGGAAGTACAGTGTCTATTCAAGCACTTAATCTTTACCAAGCCGTGCTGGATTTACGATGAATGAGACAAAAAAACTAGATGTTAACCACCGGATTAACAACAATGAAGGGATTATCAAATTAAATTGAAATTTAGCATGCCTCATTAGCACATTCTGTCCATACTTAATGCCAACTTTCAAAGCAGTAGCATTATCTTGTCAAAAGTTATGAGAGTTGAAAGTGAAGAGTGTGTGCAAGGTCTTTAAGAAATAAAAAGGGGACTCTGAAAAGACACCTAAACACACTATTCTACTAAAAAATATTCGAGATGAACTGCTTAAAAACACACCTTCCTGCCCGTTTTATGATCCCAAATTTTAGCATAATGTAGAAGAAGACGTGCCCTTTCAGATGATATGAAAAAGTCAAGATCGGCTAGGTTGACCCATTTCATCTATTTTCAGTCCTCACACAAAATCAGTGTGTGCGACCTTTTGTTCGTTTTGAGATGCACGGTCACATATGACTCTGCCTGGCTCAGAACCCATCAAAATGAATTGTCACTTTTCTACATAGTTTAAAAGAGAAGCTCTAAGCTTTAAAATGATATATAACTTGTTAAAATTGGACCATTCTAACCCATTCAAAAAGTGATTGCCATACAAGAGAGTTAGGAGGTGCAGTTTCATAGAAAAGGGAGAAAAGAGGATTTAGAGATTAGGGTCACTAAGGCATGCTGTGCAGAACTATCAATGAATCACAGTGAAAGCAGCGCCTGTCTGAAAAAAAAAAATGGTGCAGAAATACTATTAATATATCAATTTCAGTTCTGTTTTTTTCTTGTGGCCAAATTTTGACAGTAAGCAGAGAAGAGATTACTCTCCCAGTTAAGATAAATTTAAAATATTGGAGTCGGTCAACACAAATGACTGTTTTGGTCCATTACAGAGAATCCTAATCTGTGACTTTTTGTGGGTCATGAGCCGGGCAGTCACATATGTGACATTAATATTCAATGTATGCATTTTTTCATCGCATCAATATTGCAAGTCCAAGATGCCAAGATGTATGTACATGTAAGAGTTAGTGGTAATGGATGTGGGTTGTGAATGTGTACCAATGAGCTAATATTCTACCTACATGATCTGTGTATGGATCATTTTAAGCCCCAAAATAGATTCAAATTCTTGCCACTCTGATATGTTTAAAGGCTTGTATCATGTCTGAGGAGTTTTGATGTGATATTAACTGTCCTGTAAACATGAAACATGACTCCTGAGCTCCTCAGAGAGAAGTTCATCAATTCACATCAAGAGACTGACTACACTCACTGGTCCACTCCAAGGTAGGCCATGAGGCCCAGGTCAGACTGCTTGTTCAGTCTCACAAGCCGATCCCTGTAGTGCTCATCCTCCTTCTCATTACGCAGTGCATACAGAGTGAAGATAACAGGGTAGAGGCGTGGCAGCAGTGAGGGATGAAGGAGGCCCTCACTGGTGATTTGGTGAGAACTAGTAAATACACAAAAATAAAGTGATGTAATTTAGTACCTGGCATGTGGAAACAAGCAAGTCCATGATTTTTACGTGATAGAATTATCTGTCACTTTACACCATCCTTAATGCCATTTATGTTTATGATGTTCATCTCTGCAAGTAAAGATATTTTGCATTATCAATAATTATCTGTAAGAACATCTTGAATTCCTTGCATATGAACATTGCAAAAGATTAATGAAAAAAAAATCACCGTCATTTCTACCGCTATTATGAAATGAATGATGCAAGAGAGTTCATTGCTAGAGCCTGGCCTGTGAAAGTATAAAATGGCAGCAAAAATCATTTCAAATACAGGAAAGCTATCACTTGATAGTGGCATCATTTTTCATGTTTAATGAAAGGAAAGAAATTTGACACTTTCAACAGAAAAAACAAATCACGATAAGATCTCTGCTATATCAAGCAAGTCAAATCTTTCTTGGCACTACATAAAGACAAACAGTATAATTTGAATAAATTTGCACTTGGCATGACCATTGAAGAGTATCTAGGTATTAAGAAATTTATAGCTAGCTGTGAGTTTCAAATGACATGTTTCAAATAATATGACACAACATATAAGTTGTATAATGCAGCATCTTAACTGCATGAGGATAAGTAAATTTTAGATGAAACCTCTCCCCTAAAAAAAAGAAAACAAGAAAACAAGAAAACAAAACAAAACAAAACAAAACAAGAAAAAAAAAACAAGGGTGAAAGTTACAGTTCTTGTACTGAGTTAGAATTCAATAACACTAAAAATAACAATTTTTTGAATGGTTGAACATCACCACTTACATGTCATCTGGTTCTTTCTCTTTAGGTATGGTGTGGGGTGTGGTCTGGTTCCCACCTGGCTGTGAATCTCCATAGTCATAGTAGTAGTGGAAGGTAGGAGCCTGCTCCTGCATGGGAGATATGACTCGTGGTTCCTCTCCAGGGAGCTCAGGGAACAGCACTCTGACAAATCATTGACACAGACATAAAAGGTTGTAACAACATCAGCGGTACAGCTTGTCAGACAAGAAAGACTCAAGCCCAATAGGCCTACTTATGATGGCTGATTGTCATATTTTCCATTCAATCATGCTGTGATGCTAAAAGCACCAAAAACATGATGTCATTAATCCAAGTAATGTTTCCTTTACATAGAATATTCCAATTAGTAACATTTGCTGCAGCAGCTCATGAGCTTGCTTGCAATCTCTAGCTGTTCACTTACACAAGACGAGTTCACCTTATCAGGCTTATAGCTGTCATTCACTGTGTAAACTTATAACATCTGACAGTGAATCTTAAGGACTACTGTACCTCAAACACATTAAAATGAAACTGGAACATGTCTCTGATATACATCATACACAGTAGAAAAAGATAAACACACCCATATAAGTTGCAGGCTGTGTGCAGATCAGATGGCATATATGATTCATAAAGCACCATATTAGGGGAAATCTAGACTGCTGTACCATCCAACATTCAGACAAGAATTTCACACCTTCTCTAAGATCATTGTTGAATGTACTTCACCTGCTGATGCCTGCAAAGTGAATTGGGGTAATGTTACATCTAATCTAATGTGAGTGAGAGTTGTGGATACAGGCATTACAAACAAAGTGCAATGACCTTGTCTACGAAACATCCAACCACATAGAGACTCTCACCTGAGGAGGCTGTAGAGTCTATTGACATAAGAGTGTATCTCAGCCACAGCAAACGGAAGCAGCCAGTGATGAGCCCCCACACCAATATACGTGGCTCGGTAGACATTGACCAGGTTGTCCACCAGTCTCCCCAATGGATGCAGTGGGTGATCAAAGGCCTAACAGAAACATAAACATTTCTAGTTTCACATTCACTCTTACCTTCAGCACACATACAAAACATGACAGGACTGATACGACAATAAAAGGAAATATGTTGCATGATGGATAGCCATGAATGATAATGAACTACCAATAAAAGTGATGTACAGTAAGGTACCACTTTAACGAAAAGCCTTCTTCTCTCCAAGCAACAGGTTATCTCCAAACATAAAGTAACGTTAGTAGAGCATGTATAACACTTTAGATCTCCCTGACCCAACCTTGCTAATCTGCATAAGATGGACATTATAGATTCTTCATTACATAAAAAGGTTAAATGTGATACTGGATGAGTGCATCAATGACATCAGTGTATCCACAACATATATTGTCTATCTCACATGACAGACACCACATGGGACATTTAAATAAGACATAACATTACACTTGCAGAAGAGGCATTTTCTAAAACTCACTACTTCATGAAAGAGGTGTATGTATACATGGGGCTAGCATTATTTCCTATAAACCTAAAACAAGAGAATGTTTGCACTTGAAAAAGCAGTTTGCCAAAGTCACATATTTTGAACTGCTTTGCATCTTACATTCTTCTTTTGCTGACCAGCCATTTAATCAAGCACAAATTGAGTTTGCTTTTATTTGGCATGATATACCCCACTGATGTGATTAAACTAACATTCCTAGTTATCTGAGGAACATCCCATGATGTTGGCATTAATCTACTGTGGATGTGTGGACATGATTATACACATCACTGGCTCGACAGGTCTAGACCTCAAACTGCAGAACTTTTTTTTTTTTCTGTAGGCATACCCTATCTATTGATCAAGCTTGCCATCATAGCACGCAACTAGAGTGTTTTTTTAATTATTTTTTTTTTCTGTCACCTTAGTGAGGTAATCCTGTATAGCTTTGTAGTCACTTGGGGTGATCTTTCCTCTGTTGTGCACTGGTATCCTCTCCAGGCCTTCAATTGACACACGACGTCCCATGCTACCGAGGAGATGGAATATGAAACATTCATATTGATACACTTCATCCTTTAACTAATCTTACTGAAATAATACCCTTCATGTCTTCATATTTCTAGAGACAAAGCCAGGCCAAGGCATTAAGGGTCCTTTTTATATTCCAAGAAATTATGCTGCACAATCACACTTACACTGTAGTTTTGTTAACTTCTTGTGAAATACTATCATTGTCGTAACAATCTGTTAACTTTTCTATGGTTAATCAAACAAACAATGCATCGAATAAGTTTGTAGGCTTGCATCCCTTTAATATGCTCTGAGAAATACTACTACACAAAGTTCAGTATTAGTTCAAATGCACATTCTTCAAAAAGGCTCCTGGTAATTTCGGAAGCTCTGGCTGGATGAGACTATCAAAAATTCCCTTTTCTCCCACAGTACAAGTCACAGTCATCTCTTCATTTGTGTCAAATTATCTAAAGAGCATGACAAACATCTTGAGGATATGAGAGAGAGGGAGAGACTCTTCCAGTTGAATTGGTGTATTAAATGGAGCTCTGGTTCACAATTATTCCCTTATTCTTACAAGGAACGGGAGTACTTAGTATGTTAGACTGGGGTAGGATGAGCTACATGTATGAGTGTTGATTCATTTTCTTCACAAGAAGTGTAAAGGTTGAACCCCATCTTGTAAGCCTCACTTATTCTCAACTGATCTATTCCAGAGATGGCATAACATGTATAATGGGATGTAAAATTTTTTAAAAATCCTCATATGTTCTTTTATGCTCAACACATTTCCAATGCAACAAAGAAACATGCAATTTTAGATAATTAAAGTAAGTTTAATGAGTGGTTGTGATTATTCACTCTACGTTTACAGATCCATGTGGTATAAATGTTCGTTCAAAAGTAAATTTGATCCTTACTAAATGACACCAAATGCTGTCTGTTTCTCTATACTCAGAAAATAGGATGCATAGGACTGTGTTCTGTATGACCACTCTCTCTTACTGGTCACATGTATCCTGATGTCTTTGTCCAGTGGAGAGTGCTACTGCTATAGCTTCCCATGCCTTGTGTGAGTCTGGTTGGACACTGTCAACAAAGCCAAGCAGACTCCTGCATTGCCGGAATATGTCCTCCCACTTCTGGTCTGGGGGCACTGTATGTCTGCCAATAGCACTGCCATTACCAAAGGACACAGAAATAAAGTCACATTAGACCAAAATACTTCACATCACAGATGTTCTTATTCTATTGCATTCATTATGAGTTTGGTTCAGTTCATCCGCTAGCCTGCCTTGGATAGAATGGTGACAATATGGCTGCATTGTGATTCTTTTAGAGCAAAGTGGAATCATACAGTGTAAGACTCTGATGATTTTGATATATCTACATGGTAAACTGAACAAACAACCAAACAAAGCTGTTATTCAACCAGACTGTATTATTCCCTATAAGGAAGATGTATAGTGTCTCTCATGTAAAAATAGATTACAATCTTGATTTTCCTTCAGTTACTCATTTCTTTCTCGGCATAGGTCATTGACGATGTGATTCTCCTTGAAATTTTACTTTATATAATGTGTTCATTTTTATATGTTGCTTTTTGAATAAATATCATGAAAATTCCCACACTGTGAAATAATATGAGAGATTTTGTTTTCTACCCAACCATGAAATACATCTCACCTCAATGGACTTTGCACAAAGCAACTATTTTCCCCTTCCGAATTTACAACACATACATGAAGATCTAAACTGTGTAATTTTGTATACTCATAAAGAAATAGAAGCCATTTTTTTTTTTCAAGAATTATTTCAAGTATGGTGCCCTTAGAAGTTTGCACATACAGAGACCTTATCTAGAACATGAGAATGATTCAATGTCATTTTGATATTTGGATGGAATCTAGGAAGGAATAGCTAAACAAATTTTGTACAGAGAGTAATCCTTCATGTTGGGATAGCCACAACTCATGGCACTCACCACAGCCTCTTTGATACCTCCTGCATGCCTTTATTAAACGTGCCATTGATCTTCACACCATCCCCCCACAGGCCGTTGAAAGTTCCCTCAAGCACATCACCATTAGGGAGTGTAAGGGTCCCCTGAGGTAGAAACATAAACATTCACTTCAACATTTTTAAACACCTGTCGTAACATGCATGAAATTTATCACCACTGAGAACAAGACTGCATACTCCTTCAGTTACTGTTACTGTTGTGTAGAATCTTGAGAGTAATATTGATGATTAAGAAACAACAATGCATTTTTACCCTCCAAGTATGACAATAAATATGCAACTAACCTATCTGTTCCCATCTGGACATAAGTTAAATATTCCTTCCATGGTCATGTTCATAATACAGTACACTGTAAAAGTGTAAATTTTCGCGGTGCGGAAATTTTCGCGCATTTCGCGCAACCAGAAGCTAGCGCGAAAATAAAAGCACACAAATATTTTTGCATGCCATATGTTCCAGTAGTCAACGTCCTGATTCTGTGGGATTAAGAACATGCAAAATTCATCTTACCCGGCCAAACATGAAAAATTACTCGCGCGAAAATATCCACTTTTACAGTACACATTGGAAAAGGATTATGACGACATCCTCATTTACAGTGTTCATATGGTCACTCTCTATCACACATTATCTTTTCAATCTTTATCTTGTTCACTGATGTGAGCTCTTTGAATGCATGGTATTATGAAATAAGATGTAAAACAAATTAAAAAGGTTAGCCACATCGACTACTAACCACCCACACTACAAACACTTTGATCATATCGATTATCATTTCAGTTTGACAATACAATTTCTATAATTTACTTTGTCTGAATATTCCCAATCATCAGCACTAAATACATTTATGATAACACATGGGGAATTCAATTTTGAATGGTAACGTTATCACACATACAAACTAGCATCATATGCAATGCTGGATAGTTGAACATAGTGTGTGTCTGTGCATGACAATGACATGTATGAGTAACAAAAAACTACCGCAAGAATAAAACTATTTTGATTATCATCTGGTTATCAGCACTATAGGTATGGCAGTTAATAGTTGGCATTAAACTCAACCTAACTAAATGCTGCACTCAAAACATGAGAGACTAATCATATTGTACCATTTATGTACAATGGGCCTTTTATTCACCAATGCAATATTAAACACCCTAGCATTTTATTTTCCCTGCCAGTTATCACACCTTTCCATTTAGTGTTGGTCCTGTAGCAAGTTCCCCCTCGTAACACGTGCCATCCTCCGTCACAAGGACACCTGACCCCTGGTAAGAGAGAGTACACACACCATGCAGACAATTTACTGAGTAATTTCTTGAATCACAGGAAAATTATGGTCTTATAGAACAGCAGCAAACAGATTATGACAATCATTCAATATTGTCAGTATCAAAACTCAATCGCCAGCAGCAGGAAGCTCTAATACATTATAGTAGGTACACAGTTTTAGCATATTTTGGTACTGTTTCATTCAGTACCATGCTTAATTGACATGCAGGGTGAACAAATAGTTCTGATGCATGTGACATTTACCTGATAATCTTGTAGACATTTCCTTGTAATGGGTGGAAACTAATTGACAAAATGCCCTACATCAATGTTAAGAAAGGGTAAAGAAAGGATAGAAATTGTCCAGACAAACCTAATCTATTTGCACGGTTTCCTTTGGAAAGTCTTTACAATGGATGGTAAATATAGATTCTGAAAAAACTGTCAGGTGCTGAGAGGTGATAGGTATACAATGTATGTTTAAACATGACTTAAATGTACAATGTAGAAGAGATTCACTGTATCACTACAAGTTGACATACATGTATCTATGCATGCCAAGTGTAAACTTTTGCACCAGCACCGGTACCACACACACACTACCCAAACTACACAAAGAAACACGCTAATCACTACACATGTCTATACAGCAATTTAGTGTGTGATATCTGTGATGTGAATGAGACATGCTCTCCCGTAAAATCAGGTGCTCTGCCCAACACTACAGTACTATACATGCAGAGACTACTGTAATAGCCATAATCCTATTTGCAAAATAGAATACACACACAAGGTACAAAGACATAACAAATTAGCACTACTTTACATGCTCACAATACGACGAAAAATGCATGATGCATGGGGACACAAGACACATCATACAATCATTTACACTTAAGCTATCCATGGACTCCTACAAGGAACTTAACAATGAATGCTCAAAACATCCAACAGGCATTTCACATTTCTCACTACGAAAACAAAGGACATTTAAAAGATGCTTTTATAAAAGTGGAATCCTGACTTATGTAAAATAGCCTTACCAAGAAGTAGAATCTATTGAAAATCATGAGGAAAAGTAATGATTGTTTCCACATGTCAAACACCAGGAAGACAAAATGACAACTTACGCTCATTTTGTTGTGAGAAAACACTGCCTCATAGTAGATCCCACTTAGGGTGATGACAAGCCCGTTGCCATGACGATGGTCATCGTGCCACATTCCCATGTACTTCTCTCCACGTGAGTTGTCATCGATGACACCATAGCCGTGACGCTTGCCATTTCGCCACTCACCAATGTAGATGTCTTGCACAGCAGTATTGCCAATTTGAAGAGTGCCATGCCCATGCAGTACACCATCTTGGAATTCCCCTTGATATACTGATCCATTGTGGTATCTGACAGAGAGCAGAGACTGGCTTTTATCACAGAGAAAACTTACAGCTGCATTCACAAGTTTGGAGGGGATTGGTAACAGAGTTCATGACAGAGCAGGATTATGTGCCTAACAATCCTACCTATTCAATTTTCATTTTCACATAAATAATAGTTTGTCTATGCATAGTCTTGTTCCACAAAATACCTGCACAGTCACTTGATATTTATAGTATGCAGTATAATCAAACTTCTATTCTACTTGGTTAGACATCTTAATACAGGCATGTACTCTCAGTGTGATTCTAACTCACGGAACACGCAAAGTGTGCTAAACAAAGTTCAAATCAAGCAATTCTGTGTCATCAAATTTTACAATGTGCTTGACACTACTAATTATAATATATGTAACAAACTTAGACCCATTTCACTCATATTCTTATCAAGATAAACCTGATTGTATACTATACCTTAGAACACCAACACCATGCATTCTCCCATCATGCCACTGGCCTTCATAGACTTCCTGCTGTGATGGATCTGGACCTGGTATGGTGAGAACACCATGACTGGAAACAAAAATGGTGATAAACATTGTGTCACATGAATTTTACTGGGTATATTGGACAAAATTGTGAATGACTAATTGTGGGGTAAAACACAAACAATGAGAAACTAGCTGTAATCTTATTTCTATCTGTATGTGTTATAGTGTGAGTGGTGTGTGGAGTGGGGTGACAATTGACTAGTATGTTAAACATGTAGTTCTTTGTCTATTTTAGAATATCACAGACATTTATTTTTCCTGAAAGGCACAACAAACATATTTCATCTTTTTCCTCACTTTTTCAATTGAAGGAATAGGCACAAAACATTTGAGATTTCACTGACAGTAGTGGCATACCTTAAATCAAAATACTGAATGCATTGGTCATAAGTTAAGATATCTTGAATCATAATTGCTGGATGTTTAGGTATTGAATATTGATCTAATTGGTCAAACCTGAAGCCCTGTCACAGAGGCAAATTTTTGAAAGACAAGTCAGCAGAAATGATTCAAACAAAAATTCAAATTTTCATGGTCTTACTTTCAAAAACAATCAAAAGAATATTTATATGGAAATTACAATTTGATTAAAGGAATCCAAAGCCTAAATTTAAATGTGAATTGAGTGAAAGCAGCAATATTATGAGAACGCATCAGTGAAAGTTTGAGGAAAATCAGACAATTGATTAAAATGTTATGAATTTTTAAAGTTTCGGAGCCTGCACCACTGGATAATGAGACTACTATGCTTCATGACCTCATCATGGATTAGGAGAGAAAATTCAACATATTTGTACTTTACCAGTGTAATGAAAGAGCACTTGACTTACCTCTTTCAGAAAGCTGGGGGAATATTACCCTTAACACAGGGCTCCACACTAACTTTTATTTTTGGTGGCCCAAAGGCAAACATCCGACCTTTTTTGGTGGCCCGATCAGGCTACCAAATTCTTCATTTCTGAAATTTTGGTGGCCCAACATGCGTTTTTGGTGGCCCTGGGCCACCGGGCCACCGTTAGTGTCGAGCCCTGCTTAACATAAGAGGTCGAGGGAATGTGCACTTCCGTGAAAAGTGAAATTTTGTGGAACTCTTCATATATTTTCTTCAAAAAAAAAAATTCAAATTGAACTGTAGTAATCTTCTTATCCAGCAATGACAGCACAGAATCTTTACAAATTCATAACTCTTGAATCAATTGTCTGATTTTCCTCAAACTTTCACTGATGTGTTCTACAAATATTGCTGTTTTCACTCAATTCATATTCATATTTAGGCCTTGGTTTCCTTTAATCAAATTTGTAACATCCAAATTGTTTGACAGAAAACCTTACAACTACATGTTTCAGAGGCTTATGGACAAAAGGGCTCTGATTAATAAAACAGTGGTTGAGACAGATAACTCAAAATTGAAAGCCTCAAATACACTTGGAATGTTGTAATTTGTTAGAGAGATATCTGAAATCCTGATTTGAGGCTTTGACCACATTACAATATGATAAGATCAATGTCGTTCAAACAAGTGCATCCTCACCCTTGTTGCAGACCTTGCAGAAAGTTGCCAGTATACTTCTTACCATCTGGCCATCTTAGAATGCCCCTGTCAGAAGACAACACAGCAAACAAGCAAAATATGAGCAAAAAAGTTGTAATGAAATGAGCTCAGCTACAATGCAAATCCATTCATCTAGAGCACTAAGATGCTCTTATTACATATAAACAGAGCTGTTATGTTTTCAAAGTCATGTGAGGCTAACATCAATGATTTATTTCATCAAAACTGGTATGAAACCTTTACAAAATAGTTTGGACCATGCTCCATAATGAGTAAGTTATGCAAAAATCATAAAGACACAGAAACACATTGCAGTACATTCCACAGTTTTTGAACAATCTAAAACCTTGCAACTCACACTATGTAGAAAACTGACTTGAGACCCTACCTTTACTATTCAACAACTGCCATACCTAGATGTTTTACAGCATATTGTATCAATATAACCATCAAAAAGGTATCTGCATATTTTACTACAAAGATTCAATTGGGCAAATCATTAGAGTGCTGGAATATATAGACAGGAATTTTCATGACAGCAATAGAGATCGACAGAATACAGGTAGTATAAAAAGATGTCCATATTGCATGAAAGACCAACATCTTTCATAGAAAACAGGGTATTAAGTATAAACGCTTGTTCCTAGCCCATTTACAGCATACCAGGTGTCATATTTACTGAAACATAAAGCAGTGAATTAGTGAATGAGGTCAGTGACTTAAAATTAAAGGGCAAAAAATGGAAAATTCCTTATAAGGAGGGAACCATGCATTGTTGAAATGCAAGTGCACAGTTTTGATACTTGGCAAAATCCAGTTGGGAATGATTTAAAGGTAATGGCACATAACTGATCTTGGTCACATGGCTCTGATGTTAATAGTATAGCAATCACCTGTTGCCTTCAGCCTGATGTAAGAGTAATTGAATGTCCATTAAAAGTGTTTTGGATTAAAATTGGTAAAAATAAAGTCTGTCATCTGAGAAATCCTTGATGTCTTGAGCATTATTAACATCCACTTCTCACACAAGGATAGTGATTGTCAGTCTGTCAAGCCTAAAGAAGGAATTTGGATGAGTTGTTAAACCTTCCACAAAAGTCCAATTGGCCAGATTTAATACATTCATTTAGTTTTAAATATTCATAGCTTCAAAGCAGATGACACTACAGAGATGGAGAACAAAAGAAAGTTAAAAACAAATACTCCTACAACTCACTTTCCATTGGGTTTTCCATTCAGCCATGTTCCCTCATATACAGCATCTTTGTGCACCCCTGCATTGCCAAATACATGGCGTCCCTGTCTGGTTAACTTTGGTGGAACCTAGGAGACAGAAGATGTAGAGGATGTAGCATGGATTACAGGAAATACAAAAAGCACCAGTCAACACTTGTGAAACCATGATCCATTCCATCATAAAGTTACCAGTTGTCTACATGCAAAAAGTATCCAACAAAAGCAGGTGAAGCCAATACAGTGATTTGCACTTGTGTACAGCACCTTAATTGTACAACATATGTTTGCTGTTTGCAGTTGTAATGCTTGTCCTTGAAGACAATGTTGTTATCATCTCCAAAATGGCTGGGAATATGCACCCAAGCCTTCAAGAGATGAGACAAAGGAGAGTGGTTTCCTGTGTCTATGATTGGGGAAATGTAATACATGCAAAGGATATCATACAAAGTGTATAATTATTCTTTTCTTCTTGACACCACACAAGGCCAAGAATACATCTCAGTACAGCTGTATCACATTCTAATATGCGCAAATACCATAGCGTAACCACAAAGTTGTAAAATATTGATTGACAGAGATAGCAGTAGATGAAATGGATAACTAATTGGGTAGATGTCTACTGGTACTCCTGGGAAAGTTCAGGGCTTGATCCTTTCCTGATTAGAAATATCAAATATTTTGACTTGCACTTTGACATTATCTGTTTCAGAACAATATTTTCAGAAGTCTTTTGCAATGAATGGTTTTGCTTGCTTAATAAGGCCCTTGTATGAAAAAGAGGAGACATCTTACCTTCTGGAATGGACTGTCCTTCTGTGTGACATCACCCGATGAAGGTTTCTGACTGGCTGTCAAAATGGCATCAATTGCTTGATTGATGGACCAAAGCCATTCAGCTTTCTCCATTGCACTGGGAGCCTGTAGCAACAGTGTCTCCTCAGGCATGTTCAATTGAAGAGCATTTCTAGAGATTTACCATTGGCACAAAAAGAGAAGACCATGAAAATAGCAGCATGATTCTTTATATCTGAAGTGATACCTTATTCATTTTTACTGTGAGTTACTTGCAAATAAGCCACTGGCTTGCTTTCTTCTCTTGGCCGGAGCACGTACATGTATTCCGAACCTCATGAATGAAAATACCATGTACGTAACCCTTCTCATCCCTATCAAACCATCACAGCTTTCTGGGAGGAATGTCAACTTGTTTTTAGCTGACCAGGTTATCCCATTTACTGTAACACTGGGGATGGGAGGGACATACAATGTATGCCAATATGCTGGTAATAGTTTGGTATGTAACAACCATGTGCTACTGAAATAGCTTCGCAATAAACATAACCACAAAACTCCACATATATGGGTATGTAACATATAAAACTGTTAATACCTAATCATAATTATTGTAACTGTTATCATAATTATAAATATCATTCATTCATCTTCATTTCAAAGTATGGTATCAGACTTACAGCTGTTTTCCAAACTTTTTGTACTTTTTTAATGTACAACATCAAACAGAGGTCTACAAAAACTATGGAACTCTACTTTCACTTTTTAGCTTCCAAATTTCACATGATTTACAAAACATGCATTTCCTCCTTTACCCCCCCCCCCCCCCCAAAAAAAAAAAAATGAAACAAAACATATAACATTGTTGTCAGAAACACTTGTTTTCATGCCAACTAGGATATGAACCTATGCAATGTGTGGTGGGTGTTTGTTGATGCAAAGTCACATAACTATTATGTTCTACAACAACGTATCTTTGGCTTTGAAGTCTTCTTTTTGTATCATTCGATTTACAATGAAGGTCTCCTGCTCATATTCCAATTTTGCAACAATCCTATAAGAAGTAATATCATTGCAACAATCTATAAAATCCATATTTCACTGATTACAAAATGAAGATACTATCAACAGATATAAAACTTGGAAGCAAAAACTTACGTCACTTGGTCCGAGTCTGGAACTGGTTCAGCCCAAACGAGAGCCAGGCTGAAAATCTGGTGACTGGAGAACTGAATTTTAATACAATAAGACACAATGTACAAAAGGTGATATACATTGTATTTATATTTAAAGTTTTCTGCCATTTGTCATATAATTTTCTTATAAGTGAAATTTGACTGTGGAATCTGTAAATGTAGATTATCAGCATTTTCAACAATTCAAAACAAAGTTGATATTGGTATTTTCCGGTATACACCTTGTGACCAGCTACGGATTTGAATCTACACATATAAACATCAATAGGAGCTTTCATATACTTGTGGATGTTCAGATACGTTTTTTGATCATCCATGCCACATAATATTAAGGGCAGATTTGCGCTCAGTGTTTACCTATAAACCTATAGGAAACTAACGTTGCAATAAAATACCATTTCAACATTCTCCATATCTAACTGTCTTATAGCCACATCATCACTCTACAACAAATGCTGTATGAGGTTTAAAACACTATTAGACTTTCTGAAAAACAAGATTTACCAGGAGGTTACTCTTCACACAGCCATTACCAAGCTTGGAGAAGGTTACTGATAGCCCAAACTCTTGATTCATAAGTCATCTATTTACTTAATCCTAATCTTCTTTTTTTTTTCAATGCACATAGTGGTGTAGTTTGATTTATGATTTTTTTTCCCGTATTAATGCACATAGAAATGTCAGAATTAAGCACTATGTACAATGTAAGTGTTATTTATTATTATTATTAGTACTAGTAGTAGTATCTATTGGGAAGATTACCTGATGCATATGAGGTGGCATATATGAATTTGTAAGAACTGTGCGTACGACATATATATATGCATGTGTGTTCCTGAGATGTCAGGTCCGGTAATTGTTATTAAAAGTGATGTGTCCTTATTCTAACTGATAGTAATATCATGGATTGACATGCTCCTTTTTATCTATCTTCCTATTCTTCAGAGTGCAAAAACTATAGCATTGTTTGGCAATCCTTCAAGATTGCTATCATTATTTATTCATGCATCTTTATGGGTATAACGTGTCCACAAGACATAAATGTGAATCACAAAAACATCACTGACATTGAGTCTTAATACAGACAGCATAAATTGATGACAAACTTTAAAGCGATGCAGAGGCTCACATCAACATGCAGTGCACTGTGTCACAGAACGTAAGTACAATATGTCCTCTCTCTTTATCTGCCCTTCCCTACACTGCATCAGATGAAATATTATGGAGTCTGCACTAATTCTTCTTTTAAACTTTAAAAAAAAAAATACTTCAGGCAAATGAATATGCTTTTTGAGTACGGTATCTCTTACTTACAAAAAAAAAAAAATGCTGAACCTCGGTAACATATTAAAGGCAAAGAGTACAGTTGGATCTACAGTAGATGGATCCATCACCATATCAAAAGCAACAACAATATCACTGGCACAAATTAACAATATATCCATGTTTGAATATCTGAGGAAAAAAACAAACGAAGTAGACTGAGCACGTCCACAAACACAAGTTAGATGTAAGAAAAATACATTCAATCATGCCTTTAGTTTATTAGAGGAGAGTTTTCTACATAAACCGTCTAATCCAGGTAATGAGATTATTGAAAATAGTAAAATTCATGTTCATTCAGGTTAATTATTGAAAAGTACAATGGAAAGAACACACTGTAAATTCTGAAGGGTCATTGGCAAGCCAATCCAATGAGGGGAGCTCTAGAACCTAGTACACTACATGTACAGGTGCGCATGTGATAAACAACCAATACAGGAAAAAGTCAATAAAGATCAAATGGAAAAATTTGCTGTTCACTTCATCAAATGTATGTACAGATATGGTTACAAATTTTGTATGATCAAGTACTTGCACATATGGTCAATGTACTAAATGAAAAAGACAAACAACATGTGGAAATAGATAAAGGAAAAATAATGGATATAAATTTCCAGCTAGATTACAAGCAACTGCAGACAACTGAATGCAGAGTGCATGACACAGTACAACAAATATACAGAAATAGCAGGGTGTTGATAAACAATTATGTGGAGAAGACAGGAGCATCAGGCTCTTGCCCAAAACAACAACACTTGCAAGTTATGAATCAGTTGATACATCTTTATTTTCAGGGGACACATGTAGTCATTGCCTGCCCAGCACAAGGGCCCTTAGGCTTGTGCTCCCGAAAAATCACACACAAAAAAATGATGGTTACATCATATGAAAGGGCTCTAAAAACACTGTCAAATCATGTCACACTCAAAATTTGATTTTGGGGTCGAATTTCATGCAAGGGTCCTTCTGCCAAGTACACACTGTAGGCAATGTAGTATGAGGGTGAGTCAGTGACATCTTGCCTGCAATTTCTGTTGTGATGGGAAACAACAACGGCAAAGGAAAACTCAGCACTTTAACAGAGGAAGCAGCAAGCACACAATATCAACAGCTGAGAATGAAAACAGACCAGCAAAATAGAGAAAATCCTAAATGCTGTCCTTCTTAAGAAAACAATGTGTGTGTGTGTGTGTGTGTGTGTGTGTGTGTGTGTGTGTGTGCGTGTATTGTTTGTTTCAAACACTCACTCACTATAATTTAATGATTACAGCAATGAAACCCTTAGATCAGCTCACCAGGATCAGCACACTGATTATTGTAATCATTCATGATTATTTCTTTAAGTTTCACAGAAGAATTTATGAACATACACTGCTCACTGGCAGTCACAAAAAAAGTTTAATCAGTGTGAGATGTAAGCAGAAAATGGCACCTAATATCAGCATGAAAAAAAAATGAATGCATAGCTGAGAATTCTACGGAGGTGGTGTGTTATCTATATGATAAATTTGCTGTATTCCAGTGGATAGTGAGATGGACGAAAAGTGATGATTTTTTTTTGTGTGTGTGACAAGTGGTATCACAAAGTATCCCATCTATTTGGCAGGTCCCAACTGTGCAAAAATCCATGCAGGTTTAATGATGTTAGCTTTTCATAAGATAGCTTATGCTGAATTATCCTGTATGCCTGAGATATCTATGATTGATATGTACTTTCAAAATTGAATTGTGTGATATCACTACTTTGCAGGTGTATTAAAATGGCATCTTCTTAGCCCACATCCACCAGAGCAGAAAACGTATACTGACTACTGTACATTGAGCAGAATGCACTGACTACATTGTGCAGAGTACAGTGCAAATGACCACTTGTTATTTCATGTGGCAAGCTGCAGCTCTCACATAGAGCCAAAGTGCACTGTTACTTCTACCAAGTATGGAAGAGATGGGAAATGTAATTAGCATGAAATGGTTTGATGTTGTACTGTACACTGTACATGCTTTCATACTCATGTACATGTTATATGTGTATGTACAAATACATGTATGCACTATGGCTTGCCATAACTGCACAAGGACAGCGTGTGGTCTTTATCAATATTAATAATAATGTGGAGTACAGGAAATGTCTCAATCATGTATTATTACCTTTCCAAAGCCCACTCTTGTCAAATCCTACAGAGTATAAGTTAAATGATAAATATTAGCAAGTGATGGACTTGAAATCCAGACTGCTCCAATGGCCATGACAGAAAGTAGACTAACACTTACTTTTACAACATTGCAGGGATTCACAAACATGATAGGCTCCAGCAACTGTGCAACATAAAGTGATTATTTCTGCTACCAAAACATTACATATCAGTTTTGAGAATAACAAACATAACATATGACTCCAACATTTTTCAATTCAAAGTGAAACTTGACTTTGCCTTCAATATGACTATCCTCAGTTCGAGTAAGATGAAAGAAAACAGTGGTTTCATCACATAGTACAGTCAACCTCGCATACTTCGAATCAGTCAGAGCTAAAGAAAATGGTTGACTTAATGAAGAATGCTGCCTTCTGCATACACCGCATTGCCTTAACTTAATCAATGTTGGACTTTTTTTTTTTAAACTGATATTCAATAAGGTGAGTAGAATGTCAATTGTTTGACTGTATGTTTGTCATTGTTGTATGGCAATTTTAATATAAGAATGTGAATGAATGGAAAGGGGCTGGACTACCGGTATACTTTTAATGCAACATTCTATTTTTTGGTAAAAGAACTGAATTTGTTGAAAAAGAAAACAGAAGAAGATAAATACAAAAAGTGCAGGATATGCGTGCTGAACTGTGTCTGTGTCTTCATGTGCACGTAGCATGTCTGTAGTATACTAGTTGTATACTTGCTCATGTATGTACATGTCGATTAGAGAAAAAAGGGAACACTTGCTCTTCCACTGCTTTGCATGGCCCTCGTGGATTGCATAATTGTGCTGCAATAAGCACCTCATAGGCAAAGAGTGTTGTGTGCATACTGTGTCCATCTATGTAGGTGTAGGGTATTTTTCTTGCTTATAGTTTAAGGCCTTGGATACAAGATTGTATTATGATCGCAATCCAAACACGCTTTATCTTGGTATTTGTCTGTCTTGGAATAGATGAGCAATGTTGGAATTTTGCTTCAAGTCGTGTGGGGGAAAAGTACTATTAAAGTTAAATATAGATGAGAACAAACTGTGAGCAATATACATGTATCTAAACTTATATTTGTATGTACTTCTAAGAAGAAGAAATACATAAGGCAAAATTGGAACTTTTCTTTTGCCTCAAGATATTAAAGTGATAGCCAATCTGATGTCAAGGTATCTGAGGTTGACTGTATAGGAGAACATAAGAGTTTGAGGAATTTTTATAAAGGTTTGCACTTTTTACAAAACAGTGATGCTGGTTAAAATTAAATGGTCATGAAGTGAGTTGATAATGCCATCACCTACTATCTTAATTGTTGGTTCTATCATTGAAGAAATTTTGTACAAAAAACAAAAACAAACACAAACACAATTAGCATCTATTCTCCCCATAAAACATCTCTTACTGATTGTCTTGAACCCACCACTGTTTTCTTTGCTTGATTTAAACTTAATTATTGACAATGAACATGGAAATGAGCTCAACTTGAAAGCAACTACACTTTTTAGGAGGGTGTGATTCTACATTGCAACTTTGAGACTGGAAAAAAAAATAAAGAAACTGCCCTCGGCCTCTATACACTGTATGTATACAGGGAATTCAAATGAAAAATGCAACAGCACTATACTGATACAAAGAGAGAAGTTTTGTAGGAGTAAGCGAAACATGAGCACAACATAAACATGGGATTGCATCTTACAACTACTGAAAGAATTCACTGCAAATACACATGACACATATATAATGATGTCTACCACAGGATTCAACTAACTTGTGTACCTTGTCTGGTTCTGGTGGCTTTTGTACAGAAGGAAGGGGAACTTTTGTGTCCTCCTTATTTGTTTGTGGAAAGTTGCAATTTCAGAGGAAATGACAAAGAAACTTCAGTAAAATCTCTGTAATGATAGCTACTAGTACAAGATTGTAAAACTATAAGTGAACAATTACGAGAAAATGTTCACCTCTCCATCAATCGACATAATGCATGTGACTCAAAACACCTTCATTTTTATTTCATTAGGATGCAACAATAATTGTAACATTCAGCAAATACAGCGAGTTTATGAACAATCTGATCACTAAAAATGATAGCTCCTCTTCACACTCCAAACATCACACCAAACAACACAAAACTCCAACACGATGTACAAGAAATTCATCAACCTTTGAAAAAAGGAGATGCAGGGATGCAGGGTAAATGAAAGATATTTCTATATTTTTTACCAGAAAGAATGTGTAATGTGCAGCAGCCAACAATGGGATGTTTCTTATAAATGGAATCAGTGCCTGTCATAACTGATCCACAAACAAAATTGTTTCATTGCATTAATGTATTATTGCTTGCTATCAGAGCACACTTGCAATGATTGCCCACACATGCACACACACAGTACTGAGCAAGGGCAGAACATCATTTTCAGGTAGAACTTGTATATTTCCCTCCCTAATCGCCTCTCAACTCAAAATAATGATTCAAAAATTATCACATACACACATGCAACATTCAACATCTAGGTTTCAAAGTCCAGAACACGGGTGACTAAGGCTCCCACAGGATTCCAGAGACATAATTTATAAGGCTATGCAGTGAGATAGTCCCAAATGAAATTCAAAGCACACAAGAAACCCAAACAACACACACACCACAAATGCTATGAGGTGGAGCTGCAAAGCTGTAAGTATGAACAATTTTGAAAATTCCAAGAAATGACAATTTTCAAATAGTATGTGGTGTACACTGAGTCATGAATGTAAAATCATACCATGTCTTTTGTCAGAATGATTACAGTGGAGTGTGAGAGAGAAATGAATTACTATGGGATGGAGGGGTGGGGAGTCTGTATCACTATTCCTGGTTAGGGGCACGTTATGGCCTCTCCTACTGACTCTGACTGGCAGAGGAAGAGTGGTACAGAATGTATAGTAGATAGGGCAAGGGACTCAAACCCTGACTGCTTTGATCTCCCTCCAATAGACATGTTCTGATACACAGGGTATCCCTTTTGGCCCAGGTGGAAAATGGGTAACTTGCAATGCTAGGGTAATTGCAGCAGTTCCCCTGAAAGATCAGTGCCAAGATGAAAGAAGATACCAACAGACCATAATAACATCATCATACTACATTTGATATTTGCTTAACACTGCAGTGATGTTTTGCCTGGGTAAAATTTTAACATAATTTTTTTTTCCCTCCCTGTACCATTCCTTACACTGTACTATACATGCTTCTGATTTCTTCTTATTGTTTGCATATTTGTTATAATGTATTTTCATGACAGCATTTATTGATTGCATACTTACTGTTGCATGTACAAAGATGTCATTGAAGAGGAGGAACCAGTGAGTAGAGAGGCGTTTGCCACTGGTAAGCTGGAGAGGTCTGTTACGACTGTCTCTGATCAGCCGCCTGTCTGGACTCTTGATTGACTCCTACAAAGAATAAGGTAGAAATACACTGTGAGTATTGAAGGTGTCCTTTCTATGTGAAGCTGAGATTATGTTTTCCCCTCTTTTTTAAGTTCTGTTTTTCTTGGCTGGCAAACTTGAGATCATGAACTTAAATGAAAGCAAAGGCATATAATGAAACATTTCTGAATGCTGGTATAATCAAACATTAAATGAATCACATTATAAATATCTCTTATTCACAAGAAGAAGCATCCACCATGTTTAAGTTGTATGGCATGCATTGATAAAATGAGTTAACAATGTGATGGAAAAAGAAGTGTACGTGTAAAAATGACTACCATTGTATGACAGAAAAGTATCTGAATGATATTTCACATATATGTATCTGTATATCCACATTATTACTCAATTTCCTCTGTAATCTGATGATAATGCTGTCATCTGACTGATTGTGCTCATACCTGCTGATCTGAGTACTGTAAAACGAGGAATGTTCGCGTGCATTTTAATGTCATAAATTTCGCGAGAGGCAATATTCGCGAAATTAAAATGCACACGAAAGTTCTTGCCTACACAATATGAATTGGATGCCAGTGGCAAGTCGCAAAAATTTCATGCTGCGAGAAAGGCCGTCAGCTCTAATTCGCGAAATTTTCATGCCACGAATATATCGTGTTTTACAGTATATTTTTCTCATTAATTACCATTTTACAAACACCTTTGGTCATAACCTAGATGACAGATCCCCTCACATCAATCTTATCCATGGAGTTTTTGGCTATCATTTCTGGCCCTCAAGACTCAATATGATATTTATGTGACTATGTGTTCTCAATTTGATACAGCATTAAAATGGAAATGTTTCCAGCTTTGAGGACTTAGGACTTGAAAAGGTGAACTAACAGCAAGCTTTGCTGGACATGACTCCCAGAAGACACGAGTGTCATCAGCATCTGACTGTTTCCTGTCCACCATTTTCCTCAGCTCTTCCCATGATGCACTGCTGTCAGTGAGGAGCTTGTACTCATTAGAATCCTGCAAAACAAATATATACCCGGTATTGTACATAACATATCAATCTGGTTCTGACGGTCCGTCACCATCACCATCACTATCTACACCATGTCTCATGATATGAGACATCTGATGATTTTTTTAAAATTCTTTTTCAGGGGAGGGGGAGGGGGTTTAATAGGGAATTAACCTGAAATATACATGTGCATTCAACGGATGCAGAAATATTAGCAGTTGAGTATACATTAGTGAAGATTGACGAAAAATGAGGCAATCTGTTTGAAAGTTATCAATCTTTAAAGCTTTGGCTGAATCCATGTGCCATCGTTGCTGAAAAAAGAAGACTACAATTGTACAACGATTCATGATATAACAGTAAAGCAAAAAATATAAAGAAAATATAGAGAGAATTCCACAAAAAGCTATTTTTAAACAAAAAGTTCAATTTCTTCTGACTTGTTCCTGACATGAATATATGGTAGGGGTAATGCTATTGCCCCAGCCTTCTGAAAGACGTAAGTCAATCGTACAATCCAGCAATCAATATGTTGAAACCGCTATGATATTTCCTTTGCACTGTTTCCCTACTGTGACATTAAAAATTGTTGTAGTATTCTTATCCAGCCATGACTGCACATAAAACTTTAAACTCCATTACTTTTGGATGGATTTTCCGATCTTCCTCAAACCTCACTAATTTATTCCACCAATATTTTGCATTCACTGAATCCACATACAAATTGGGGTAATTTCCCTTAAAACTGATAATACCTCTAAAACATTAACATCTTCAACATTAAGTACTGTAAAAGTGGATATTTTCGCACGACAAATTTTTTGCGCTCGGCGGGGCAAGAAGAGTTTCGCATGTTTTTAATTCCACGGAATAAAGTCATCAACTGCTGGAACATATGGCACACAAAAATATTTAAGTGCTTATATTTTCGCGCTAGTTTCGGGTTGCACGAAACACCACGAAAATTTCCACTTTTACAGTAATCTTCCAGTTGTCTCAAACAATTGCAAGTTTGTCAATTCAAATCATGTCTACAGACAGAAGAATGGTCAGATTAGATTTGTATGTTCTTGTCTTTCACCAACATAATTGTCCAAATAATCACATACAGCCATTGTGGAGAGATTTGCAAAGTTCTAGCACAGAATATGGGTGAAGATGCCACATACAGTATGTGTGTGTACATACTCAACTTACCTCTGCATAGTACCCTTTAAGTTTTGTCAGGAGGTATGAGTAAGTTTTTATCCTGTCTAGAGGAAGCTTCATGGCAGATCTCAGTGGAGCACCAAACACAGTCGGCTTGTCTTCATTCAAAATCTCAGCAAAGACTGTGTCATGCTTTGCCAAGACATCACTACAAGATAAACACACAAGGTGGTATACAAATAAAACTCTGATAGCAGATGCGCATGTCAGTATCACATGCATCTTAATACTCATTATGAATACAACAACTCGTATCATTGCACTTTTTGATCATTGTTGTTACCCGTTATTGCTAACCTGAAGAAAGATGTTACACAAAGCACAAAAGTAATCTCTCATCATGCAGAATACCTGCCACATCACAATGAATATCATGAACAGGATAAGAATGTTTCGTCTTGACTTACTTTGCTACTTTTCCCAGATGGGTGAAACCAGTGATGGTGACAAAGTCACACACTGCATTGGCATACTCCTGGAAGATCTGAACATAGCGACCTGCCTCCTTCAGCAGCATGATGTCCCACAATTCCTTGCTGCGCTGGACCAGGCCAGTCAGTTGTAGGCTGTTCTGAGCCACCAGACCACAAGCTGCAGTGAAGGTGTCAAGGACATGACGAAGTGGGGCGATGTAGATAGTCCCCTCCAATAACTTCTGCACATCTGCATAGAAATTTGAAGAGAGTTTAATTCAGTTGATTTTTATTTCTGCATTCCATTTTCCATTAAATATAAAAAAAATGGAACAAAGTATCAGCAATAATTATATAAATCATTTGTATTCATCAGTGCACATTATGTAGTACAATCAAATTGAAGGTACACTATAACATTCTACATGTCAAATTGAAAGTACACTATTGATAACAGAGGGAACAATTCAAATAAAGTATCCAAAATAAATATATAAAAATGCAGGGGATTACCTTCACACGAAGAGCATTTACTTGTAAAAGCATGCCACAGGACTCATGTCATATAGCTTGTACATTTATATTCATATCTATGTTTCCAGAAACTTTTGTGACCTGAATAATTAAAGTCATAAATACAATTGTAAATATACACAAAAAGTTGATTTTTGCAAGCTGTTCATCATGAATTGCCTATTCTCTCCCAGTTCAGGTAAATGCAACAGACAACTTGTATATCCAGCTGTAAGACAGTCAAAATGCAACTACCAATGCATGATGCTAGCGTTCGACACGTGGAGACAGCCTGGCTAAGGCAAGCTAATATGGGACAAAATGGATGACTTTTCAACACATGGAAATATAAATTGTGGTGTCAAATCTTGTCAATGACGGCCATGCAACTACATGCAAGGTCAGTTTACAGGTAAGTTCATTCCACTTGATTTCCAATGACAATATTGATGGTCTTCCTGCAATCAAGACTTTTTTTTTCTTTATATAAAAACTTGCTAAATTGTGCTTTGTGCATAGAATGTACAGGTTAATCTCTAGAAACCATTAACAAAAATATATATTTGGGCTGTACTCCTTGAGGGCACGGAAGGCAAAATTTCAATGCACAGGTTCGATCACCATGAAACAAAACAAAGAAATCACACTTTTAGGTAACAATTCAGTAACTGCTGTACACGACTTTACTCCCATGAAGTCATCACTGCTACATGTAGGTTTCACAAATGCACACAAATGGATTTGAAGTACTGTAAAACATAATATTTTCTCGGCATGGAATTTTTGTGAATTGGAGCCCACAGCCTTTTTCGCGGCATGAAATTTTCGCGCGTTGCCTCTAACATTCAATGCATATAGTGTAGACAAGAACTTTCATGTGCATTTTAATTTCGTGAATCTTGGCTATCGCAAAATTCACGAAATTACAATGCACATGAACATTCCTTCTTTTACAGTACACGAGGTTTCCTCCTTGATTTAAAGTCAGGGAAAGGAAATTAGATGGAGACTTTTGGTAGGTGACTTCACCTCATTTTCAAGATTTTGCAGTCAGGAAAAGGAACTACCTGTGACAGTGATATTATCTAATTTGCATGTGTCATTGCCATAATATCACTGTGTCATGAAAACACACATTATAAAAATTCCGCAACTTTCTTGTTCTAGGTGCAATCTTGATGAAACAGCAACTATTCCGTTTGTATCATATTACTCTGTCAGAGAAATCTGGATCACAGTGTTAATAAATGGTACTTATTTAATAAAAGTGACGTTACTGAAAGGTAAACCAGAAGGCTGTAATATCTCAGCAGTGGTCCTATACCTGAGATGGAGATCTCCATCCCCATCATCTCACCTGAAGTCTGCAGTGTCTTCACAATAGTGGACTTGATGGACAATAGTTGACTATGGAGTAACCTCTCAGTGGCTGAGAACTCGTGAGTGATGGCAATGAAACCATAACCGCTTTTGTCGGCAATGCAGGCACACTGATCCCCTGAAGCAGCCACGGACTGTAACCAGCCATTCTGCACACAAATAAGTCAGAAACAAGATATCGCATAACTAAAAACATGATACCACATTTCCTCTGTCCCTACATTTCAGTTTAGTAAAAGAACAGAGTGCTACACATAGTACATATGTTGCCACAAACATTGCAAGAATAGCGTGACACTAGATGTGGGACCATCCCTTTATTGAATCAATTTAACCCTACTACAATCCTGCATAGCTCTAAGAGTAAGGTAGTAAGGTAGGGTATTAAAGTAAGGAATAATAGCCAGTTGATTTCTTCACTCTGATTATCAATAAATAAAAAGAGAAAAATACCTTTTTGAGAAATGAGAGCTTCTCTGGCTGCTTGGCACGGGCAGCATACTTCACTGTCGGCGACTTTGAGATGGTTGATGACATTGGTCTCTTCTTCGATTTGTCAGCACTATCTCTGAGAGGACTCTCTGGGTTGGGAGTACTGTTGGAATTCTTCAGCTCTTGAAGACTGTTCATGGAAAGAAATCATGCACATTTTTATGCTACCAAAGATGCCATTATTTCCTCGATTTAACTTGCATTGTGCACATGAATTACTCTACACTTCCTTCATTCTGAATCTTGAATACATTGAAATCAAGAATATGGTGAAACATTTTAGATATTTTGAGTTTTTGATTTGCATCTTTCATAAATACTTATCAATGCAAAGACAGTGGAGAGATTAATTAACAGCTTCAGGTGAAATCATTTGCTGGTCATGGGGGGAAAAAATATATGCTCTGTGACCAACAAGAATCAACTACAATCTGATTCAAACCTTGGGTCAGAGCAATAAAGTTTATCTCATTTAAAAAAATTGTAATCATTAAAGTTAACTGCTCTCCGCGAGCACAAGTCTGTATAGTTTGATAATAATGCATTGCCTAATGATAACATCACTACAAGCGTATTTCTACAGTTGTATGTAGAAGACCTTACCTTGGTTGTTTGCCCAGGTAGTACACGTCTGGCATGTAATTGGTTCCATCTGCTAGGAGGAGGGTGTGAGTTCCTCCCAGTGCTGCATCCCATACTAAGGTGTTGTTTGGTATCTGAGCATTCAGTTGGAAAAATAAATTGGTAAAAAAGTAAGTTGGAACACTAACTGTAAAGCAGCAACACTTTCAAAGCATTATACTAAAATATCTGAACTACAATCATGCACAATGTCTGCCCATGGAAATGATGGCTACTTGTGCAAATGTATCTGACATAATCCCACATCTTATCATATCATTCAATTTATGGTAAGAGTGAAATAATCACAACATACTGTAGACTAATAATGTCCCCCTCAATAAAGCTGGAAAATGTCTTGCATATACACCTATGACTTGGATGGTAATATCAACAGTCAATTTGACAAATCATGCACAAGCCCTTCAGAAACAGGGCACGGAAATACAAAGGGGGTCTCAGGTTCTTGAACAGGAAGAGTTGCCTCCCTCCTCTTCCCTAGCCTGAGCTAAGGCAATGTCAACTCTCAAGTCTGTACACACCATGTCTGTACTAGTCTTGTATGTGGCTGGTCCTGAATAAATTGATATCAATCCTCTCTGTACTGAGTGATCACTTATCATACATAAATCATATTGTATGTGATGAGGTATTTTACTCTTGTGTAAAAATGTACATTAATTAGCTTTAAGAGTGATACCAGTCACTTTTAAACATACTGTGTAGTATACTCTCAATAACTGAACCAATTTATTTCATATCTCCTGGGTAAACAGTTTAAGAATTTGGAGCTTCAATATTCTCCAGCAATACACAACACTAATGAAGAACAGGGAAACATCATGTGCTTCCTCCATTGTCATGTGACAGTATCACATGTGCTTATCGATGGGATTAATGACCAGCAGTGCTGTTGTTTGATGTTTTCTTTTGAGGTTAAAGTTAAAGTGATAAGTCATACAGTAATATGCTCTATTTTGATGCAGAACAGAATTCAAATCTATACCATGTGGCCTTAGAATTAAAACTTTACTATTGTTGACTTTACAAGTTTCTTGGATACAAAGATTTAATTCCCTGCACACCTGGACAGTATAAGTTACAGTACACATTACAATTGTTATGATACATACAATATAAGATTACAGCTAGGATACATTGCCTTTGCAAAGACAATATTTCCTTGCTCTTTCTTTCTGGGAGATGTCACTGCATGTTTAAGTTGACTTGCATAAATGAGGCAAGATAATAAACAGAATGTAGAAATTTCATTGAATTTAGACAAGACATCACAAATTAAGACTTGCAGAAGGATTTGTAGAGAGAGTTGTAGAGGGAGTTGTACACAGTTTTCATGTACGGTTGTATCATCATCTAGAAACACAAATTTTGTTGTTCATCTATATGCGAACCATTTAAAGTGCAGTGCCAACATCATGACTTCATGAAATTTACTGTTTTGGGAAAACATGAAATTCCTAAACTTTCTCCTTGATTTTACTTTTAAATAATTCTTTAAATTATCTGTACACTGAATATTAATGAATGAAAAGTTTTAAATTCACCTGGAACATGGAACAGCTTTACTCTCTTGAGATAATTCTTGTAACTCTGTTCTTGCATGCACAGGGTAATACAGTTGTAGATCATTTGCCTCGGATGGCAAGATGTTGCAATGCATATTTGTTTCAACTGACTCACTTTCAATTTACCAAGACTCACTATACAGCAAACCATGCACCCTTGTTCTCCTCTTATTAAAGTGTTACCATGACAATGCCCTTGGATACTAACACAAACAGCGACATTCCCCACTTCCTTGTTGATGGCAATGCGATAAGTATGTCAGATCTCACTGAAAGTTTCGGTTTAAGAAACACTGCAAGGGCAACACTGTATATTTGTATTACAGTCGTGCAACGTATGAGCTGATTCTTTTCAGAAGATTGCCTTTCAAATCTAGGTTATAGTCATTTAAAGGATGCATAGCTGATATGGTCATTAGCTTAGTATTTTGTACTTACAGTACATACATACAATACTAGCTATGCATATTCTGCAGCAGTTGGACAATGATACCTCCCTTGAGCACACAGTCAGAGTTCTGTAAAAATTCATCTTTCCTCATACACTTGATAAGGCTAGCAGGTTTTAACAGTACATTTGTACATTATACTTTACAATGCTTGCTGTTGTCATCTGCTGCGATGTACAGATGATACAGCAGTTTACTGAGAATTGTTTTTTGACTAATTTCAGAATTAGGCTCATTCACAACAATTTATAACATTTCTGAATAGTGAACAAAAATAAATGCAAACTACGATAACAAGTAACTTGTGGACAATACTCGTATTTCATCTCAAGTTGAGTATAAGCAAAAGTCAAGTTTCTAGCAACAGAGCCCAGGTCTTACTCTAATTTTCTTTGGCACAAGTTGTCCAGTATGCCCAAGCTGACCATCTGAGTTACAGCCCCATGTGTACACTTGACCATTGCTGGCTATGGCCACACAGTGAGAGGCCCCTGCAACCAAGCGGATGATGTTCTTACTGCTCAGCTGCTTGATGGGACAGGGCTGATGCCTGTAAAATATGAAAATGACAAGAAATGACACATCAATGTAGTCTAGATACATTTGAAAGTTTTTGGGAAAATTCTGATCTACATTATAGGTTAAAGCACATAGATCTGCAATGAATACACCCTATACATCAAACCCATATTTAAAGCTAACCAAAGAGTGGAAAAAGACATTATTGCATAATTATAGTAATCAATTCAACTGACATTAAGAATTCCAAACTAACTTTAACAATAACATGCTGTATCTTGGTCATCTTCTCCATCCTATTTTAATGTGATGCATGACATACCGATAATCTTTGATGCCTTTGCATGGGAAAAGTATCATTTGCATAGAGGTATTGATCAGAAAATAGCCTTGAATTCATATGAATGTGCTGCAATATTTACATTAGGGCATTCACATTTATGAGCTTCTTTCTGTTAGTGGAAGTTACACTGTAGCATGTTATATGTTACAAGATATGAAAATTACATATTACCAAATGTACAGTACTAATCAATTTCATATTTGTCAGTGTTCAACACCACTGCTCAAGCCATGACACCTCCTGAGACAATATTGACAGAGGCTACACACTGTACCCTGCCTCTGACTGCACTATAGTATGAAAATTTGATGAAATTGAGAAGGCTGCCGAAGAGGGTTTCTCCGTTTGACAAAAGATGTCCATGTACACCCTGTAGCCCCTTTCCCTGCCTGCTCTCTAAAGTTACATATAGTTTGTACTTTATCAATTATTTATCCATTAATTTCCTTTCACTTTCTGCACTTAAATTGCTTCCCAAAATACAGTGTATTTCCACCATATGCACCATCACATATAATATAAGTACAGTGAATACAATTTTCAAGACCCTTACCCGAATTCTTCTGTTAAGAATGTCTACTATACTGATAATAGGTACTGGTACATTGTAGACATACCCCTCATTGGCATATAATATACAATGTAGTATGTATATGTATAATAGTTGTTCCTGCAAGTCAGCAATCTATCAATAAGCAATGAAGGAAAGTCTGCATTATATACAATGAATGGTGACAATGCTGTTCCATGTTCTCTATTGGTCTCTGCACCACAGCTCTAGTTAAAGGAGCAAAGAATCTGTCCTAATATAGGCATTTACTTGTACTTGTACAATGAAGGGCATCAAATTGAAAAGGATCAGTGATAAACTACATGACTCGCTGCCAACCTAATTTTGGAGAGCAAATGCCCTTGTAATACTCACTTTTTAATAATGAGGATCATTCTAACTCTATAGTATTGCTACATGTAGTGTACATAGGCAACAATACCACACCTCCTGGACAGCAATCTTTTGACATTGCCATTTGACCATCACTTGGACAAATCATTATCATTGCTTTTCTACTGCTCCTGGAAAGAGATAGATGACATGGATCATGTACACTGCATAACAGACTCTCAAAGTGCCATATTTTCAAAGTGTTAAGCCCTCAGTCTCAAGACCAGTCATGACTTGAGATGTGATACAGGGATTCTGTTCACACTGCATCCCCGCCAAACTACACCTATGGCCACATCACCAAGCATCTCATTGCACGCATCATTGTACTTCCAGGTTACTACCTCAGTATGCGTGGTCTTGTACACGTGTCCTGATTATGAGTCATCGCAGAATAAATTTGGCCATCTGGCTACATATCTGCAATACAGCGAGCACACACCATTTCATTCATCAAATTGATGCATACGACTGAACGTCCATACCTCATATTCCGGTTGTAAAGATTAGGGAGATTGACCACAAGCTTGTTAAAGACAGGTAGCAGACATCATAAACTTAATATGTTAATGTTACTTTGTTTTTGGTGTATAAGATCTATGAATCAAGTGTGTCTGCTTCTTGGTATTGCTCTGCAATCCCTTTTCTCTCTTTCTTTTTTTTAGAAGAAAAATAAAGAAAGGAAGAAAACAGAAGGTATTGTGTAGTTTAGTTAACATGAGGTCTAATTTGCCTGATAAATTCAAATTCATTTTAATCAATTACAATGACATGATAAACTGAAAATTCAACATCACATCAATTTTTAAAATATATGTACAAGTACAAAATACTTCATGAAATCAATTCTCACACTACTTGTATACAGTAGTGGTATAAAGATGCATTAAGTGATGATTTGCCTCAAGTGCATAATACCACCTTAATGACAGCACTTCTGATATATTACAGGGTCTTCTATTAAACACAGCTGTAAATACAGGTTCAAGTCACAGTTCAGGACAGCATCTATCTATGGCACAAGAGAATCACCACTTGCAAGCAAGACATTGACGAGCCCAGCTTGTACAGACATGTAGCCTTTACATATGACTGTGATTGCAATTTATATTATTTTGTAATCATGGTAAAGCCATGAGTCTAACATACATTGTACATTAGACATGATAATGGCATAAAGATACAATACGGTACAAGTGTTCTGACATCCTGATAAAAACAAAAAACAAAAACACACCAATATTTCAGTGGACGGAACAACATTATGATAATGGTAATTCAATAATGTGTACAATCAAAATGTATTCATCATGCAGACTTCAGTATTTTTTTTTTTATTTCAATACTTGGTTGCCAAAACGAATCATAAAATTACACATAGGGCCTACACTGTAAGTATGATACAAATTACCAATCTTGTTTTGTCGGAAGCACCAGAAGATGTAGGATCTACATGTATATAATTTGTTTTCCTCAAATATTTTGGTTCTCTCTCTGTCTCTCTCTCCCTGTGTTTAAAGGATAAGTTCACCTTCATAAACATAAGGATTGAGAGAATGCAACAATATTAGTAGAACACATCAGTGAAAGTTTGAGGAAAATTGGACAATCGATGCAAAAGTTATGAATTTTTAAAATTTTTGTGTTGGAACCGCTGGATGAGGAGACTACTACAGCTTGTGAGTCATATGCGTACAACAGTATAAAGAAAATGTAAAAGAAAATTCAACATATTTTCACTTTTTTCGCATAATAAGAGAGCTCTTGACTTGCCTCTTTCTAAAGGCAGGGGGAATAATATTATCCATAACATTTGTCGGTAACGAGTCAGGGGAATGCATACTTTTTTCAAAAGATGGAATTTTGTGAAATTCTCCTTATATTTTCCTTATACTGTTGTACACATGTGACATTCAAGTTATTCATAGACTGCAGTAGTCTTCTCATCCAGCGGTTACTGCACAAAAACTTTAAAAATTCATAACTTTTGAACGGATTGTCTGATTTTCCTCAAACTTTCAATGATGTGTTCCACTAATATTGTTACATTCTCTCAATCCTTATGTTTATGAAGGTGAACTTGTCCTTTAATGAGGTGCACCTGGATTACACGATGATGTTATATTTTCAAGGTACAATTGTACATGAACCCAGTATTGAAATACCAAACATAAAGTAATAGCATTGACTCAGTCATCTACAGTGACTGGGGGATACCAATGAACAAAGATATTCAAGCATTCCAGCATCTCAAATGGTTGCCTTGGCAGTTCAATCTCTATTAATGTTTTTCAGGCAATCACAGAGGGCTTGCAAGGGCTTGCAAAGACAGGCTGCAGCTTCGACTGTAGCTGTGTCTCCCAATACACTTATGTGTTATATAAACAATGCTTGTAAACATAGAATGATCGGACAGAAGGTCCCTGGGGGAATTCCCTATGCTTTCACTGACACTGCCCTGCCTTTACAGTTTATGTATGAATATAGATGTGGGGTCTATTTTGTCTAGACTAGAGGCACTGGTAGGGAGTGGTTCCATGCTTGGCTGAGATCTTGATTAAAACACATCTGCCTTTTTGCCACTCAGCCACATCACCAGACATAACAACCTGAATCAAATGAGATAGCCCGTGGCATGCCATGCAATGAGCATAAATTGGTGTGCTGTAGAAAAAGGATACAGATTAACCCATTTCCTTCCAGATGTTCACTACATGTATGTTATGAACTTGGATGCTGATTTCTCACGTAGAGAGGTCAATATCACTCCCAGACACAACGAACAGTATTGTCAAAAAATATATTACATGGTGTATCTATCAAATAAACGCTTAAGATATTGGACACCATGATCTTTATTCCTACCGATACCTGATGATACTCAAACATAAAAACAGCTCAGTCATGTAGAAAAAAAAAGATTATATCATGCCATGTCATTGGATGCACAGTTCCGGATTATGAATTTCAACTAGTTCTTCTATTCAGAAGCTGTAGAGTTCAAGAAATGATGGCCTTGATATACAAGTACTACTGTACGTTGAATATTTCACATGTTCATGTGAGTCAGAAAGGACTGAAAATGGGTCTCTCTCCATCTGATTTGCTACACATCCGTGTCCAAAAAGTGCTAAAAAAGGCCTGTCATGTCACTGATGATTTCCCTATTGTACCTGGAATTACAATGTATTTTTTTATATCGTTATCGTCCTTTTAAAAAATAGGTATTTTATTTCACTGTTATTTGCAGTGTTGTTCATTATTTGCAATGAAATCTGACATCTGTTTTTACTGAATTTTTCATTGTACAACTACATTATGTATTTCAGGAAAATGTTATATTGCCATTTTTCAGTAGTATAGAAAGCATTTACATTTTATATATATTCAAAATGTCCCTTTACTTGGTACAATAATGAAATGTGCCATTTGGGATCTATGTGATGTATGTGATGTTCCTGGTGATGCCGTTTAGGATATTGTGTGACACCATTCAGGGGTGCAAATTTGATGTGCTGTATGAAATAAAGCCATTTGGGGTCCATTCCTGTGAGGTGTTTGAATGGGGGATGGTGTCACATTTGTCTGAGAGTGACCTCCCTGTGTTTTGAGCAAGGAAGAGATAGGAGGAAGATAAGCTGAAAAAGCTGATGATGATAAACCACAATAGCACATACTGTAATGTATGGCTATTAATCAAATGGGACTGGGAGCATGTTAGCATCACCAGGACTGGACAGCCCTGTTCCTCAAAAGGTCAAGGGTTATGGACGCTATGCACCTTGAATTTTCTCTGTACATTATTATTAGTGCTCCCTGTTACTGTTTTGCCAGTCCATTACCTGATGTCATCTGCCCTTCTTTCCCTCTGCTGAACCCTTGTTCTATTGTCGATTTATTTTCCTTACTTTGATTTGAGTGCACATACTGGCTTCTGATGGCTTGACCAAAGTTTTGATTTTCTGATTACATAAAGGTCTGCACTAACTGTCAATTTGTACTCATCCCATTTTACTGGCAGGGCCCTCTTGTAGAGCAGTGGCAAAACTAAAGAGGCCACCCTGGATAAATAAGACCTTGTTATATCATCATTATCATTATTATTGCTCAAGAACTGATCCATTTGTGGCGTGTTCTAACCACCTGATCTTTTGGGCACAAATTGTCAGCAGTCATCCAAACCTGCATTTTTCGCGCAAGAATGACATTTCGAGATAATCGCGTTTCAAGTTTACCTATTTTTCGATCATGATTGCTACATTATTATGTCTGGCATTTGCAATTACTTTTGTAATTGTACTTGAGACTGTAATTCTTACTCTAACGTGTGATGTGTTCATCGAATTGTATTGCTAATGTTAGGAATTATGCGAGAAATCGCAAGAGAGCTACACATACGTTTTTTATGTTTTTTTTTTTTTGGTTTGCAAAGACCGTGTGTACGACAGTTCTGTTGACCATAACAAAGTACTTGCGGTCACTGAACCGTCGTATATCACTAATATCACGCACTAAGTTAATGCGCCTGATATACACGTACAATGGTTTGTTGACCGTGCACACTGTGTTTGCAGTTATCTGAACCGTCGTATACAGGAGAGGGCAGTGTATCGCTATGTTTGAACATGCGTGCTTATGGGGAAATGAACAAAATAAAATGACATGACTATAGTACAAGTGATAATTATACAAAAATTACTTCAAATTAGAAACTAAAAATTTCACCATGTATGTATAATGGAATGTCCACTATCGAAATGACTGAAAATTTCAAGATAAAAAATTTGACCAAAAATCGGAATATACAATGTACGATAGTTTAGATGAGTGCCGGCGATATACATTGTATACCATCTCAAACACTGTAAAACTGTTTGATACCAGCCTACAGACAATTGATGTGTTACAAATTCTGATTCATAACTGGTAACGTTCAACAAAGGTACAAAATTGAATCATTGCATCTGGACACACTGTTTTAAATTCAAAGGACGGTTTCATGTCCGATCCTCAATGCTTCATCAGCTCGTTTGATTTGGTGGCAGGAAAATGTCAGTGCATCTCCACAAATCAGCCACAATGTTTTTCCACCACCAAATCAGCCAACAAGCTGATGAAGCCAGGATATCCAGAATTGGACATGAAACTGTCCTAGGAATTTAAAACAGTATGAAGTCCAGATGCTATGATTATACCTTTACCAGCTCCTGCAGTGACCTACAACTTGCAACCAGAATGCCAAACATGGAGTATCATATAATATGCATGTATGGCAAAAAATTGTACATGTGACCATGCACCTCAAAACGAACATAAAGTCGCACACACTGATTTTGGTGAGGACTGAAAATAAGTGAAATGGGTCAACCTAGCCGAACTTGACTTTTTCATATTTTCTGAAAGAGTGGGTCTTCTTTTACATTATGCTAAAATTTGGTATCATAAAACGGGCAGGAAAGTGTGTTTTTTTAGCAGTTTATCTCGAACATTTTTGGTTGAATAGTGTGATTAGGTGTGTCTTTAGAATCCCTTTTTCAGTTCTGAAAAACCTTGTCCACACTCTTCACTTTCAACTCTAATAACTTTTGAAAGGATAGTGCTACTGCTTTGAAAGTTGGCATTGATTATGGACAGAATGTGTTAATGAGGCATGCTTAATTTCAGTTTAATCTGATAATCCCTTCATTGTTGTTACTCTGGTGGTTTACTTCCTGTTTGTTGTCCCATTCATCGCACAGCCAGCACGGTTTGGTAAAGATTAAGCACTTGAATAGACACTGTACTTCAGAGCCTCTTTTCTCAGTTCACACTTTTCCTGAGTTTGTGCTTTCTTTCCAATATTTAGATAGGTTAGGAGAGTCCATTTGATTTGAGTTATACATCATTTTAAAGCTTAAAGTCTGCTCTTTCAGAATATGGTCTTAATTAAAAATTCATGTCTGGCGACTTTTTGTTTGTTTTGAGGTGCAGGGTCACATATGTACATGTACATAAATTTAACAATTTACAAGAAAAAAAAATTGATAAGGTTTACATTTTCAATATGTGTTTATAAAGTAAAGTGTTGGATTTTCTGCTCACTATGCATTCTGTAATCTTTAAAGAGATCACCAGCAAGTCCTTACAGTCATGTTAAACATTATAGTATAGTCTGCTACAGGTACCTGAACCAATACTTGTACGAACGCTCAAAATGACTGCAGCTGAATAGCTACATACAATGTATTGCAAGCTGACACTTGGAACAAATGCTAAAGGTATATTTGCTGTCATGGACAGGAGAATTTGCCCTGTTCTCAAACTCAGCCAAGTGAAATGAGTTACAGTAAGGTATAAAGACATTTGTATAATGCTTTTTCATATATCCACAGCCTTACATGTAGACAAACCTACTCGCACAAAAAATGTTGATTTCTGTCAGAAGAATATTTCTGAACTAGACTTAATATTTGTCAACACTGACAAATTAGGTGATCCGATCTATTTGGAAATCAATGATTTGAGTCCTGATCCCAATAGGCATGACCATACCGGTTTCATCTGTGTTTAGGGGACACTGGCCGTGTGATGTTTGGATTCTCATTTAGAAAAGGGAGTCAGACCTGTCATCTTTGGTACTGAATTCCGTATATACACTAACGAAGATACAGAATGAAGTATATTTGACCTTTGACCCCACTTTACACAGCCAAGATGGCATTTAAGCAAAAAGTGTTTATTTTGTGAAAAGATCCTTGTAACATGTTCTTTGCGTGTGCAAAATATGGGAAAGATAGGACATGTATTCACCAAGATACAGGATGAAACATTCATGAACTTTGACCCTAATTCATATACCCAAGATGGTCTCCGATCAAGTAGTTGTTATTTTATGAAATAATGTACGTGACATGAACTAAACATGTGCAAACTATTGGGCTGATAGGGCATGTTTTTCTTGAGTTATTGCAATGAAAGTTGCAAAAAGAAAGAAATATGAAAATAAAAGGAAGCTAAGCTTTAATTTTAGCCAAGTTTGTCGACGTGATTTCGACGTCGTATGAAAAAACGGAGGGCATATTAACGATAGCGCAAAGTCTCAGCTACAACATATTAAAATCTGGGAGAAATTCACCGAAGGATAAGTGAGCTAGTGCTCGATACAGTGTAAAGACAATCATGTTAATTTTCACATCTAGAAAAATTCCCTCCCATAGAGATAACACGTCATAAGGAAGATACAGAAAGAAGTACATATGACCTTTGACCCCACTTTGCACAGACAAGATGGCATCTGAGCAAAAAGTGGTTATTTTATGAAATGATTCTTGTAACATGGTCTTTGCGTTTGCAAAATATGGGAAAGATAGGACAGGTATTCACCAAGATACAGGATGAAACATTTATGACCTTGACCCTAATTTACATACCCAAGATGGTGTCCGATCAAGTAGTTGTTATTTTATGAAATAATGTACGTGATATGAACTAAACATGTGCAAAATATGGGGGTGATAGGGCCTGTTTTTCTTGAATTATTGCAAAGAAAGTTGCAGAAAGAAAGAAATATCTTAATAAATTGAACATAACCTTTATTTCAACCAAGTTTTTCGACGTGATGCCGACGTCGTATGAAAAAACGGAGGGTATAATTACGATAGCCCAAAGTCTCAGCTACAACATATTAAAATCTGGGAGAAATTCACCGAAGGATAAGTGAGCTAGTGCTCGATAAAGATATTCATGTCAATTTTCATTTGCAGAAAAACTGCACTCCTATAGAGATAACACGTAAACTGGTCAAATTTGACAAGATTACTTTCAATCCATTTTTATGAGGTGATGCCGTCATCCAATCAAAATTTTGTAATTATAATTATGAAAGAGCATTAAATAAGCTACAACATACTGAAATCTAGGTGAAAATCGGCAAAGGATATTCAAGTGAGATATGCTCGAGTGAACTTGAAATTTGATGACGTCATTTTGAAAATTTCCTCTTTTTATTTTATTAAGAAATTTGGTATCTTTTAATCATTTTTCCAGCATCGCCAACCCACGAAATGACATGTAATACTCATCAGCTTTCAGAATATGTAAAGAAAATGGGGGGTCACTGTCCATCCTGACGAGTAAAATCGGATTTAAAATTGGTGGTTTTTTGGCATAGTTGCACTGTATATCGCCATTGACGCGTGCGCGGAATTTCAAGTTTGACGGGCCCGTATGACGTCATATTAAGTCGGATTGACTTGAAACTTGGTGGAAATATTCCTTGACATTTCAGACATCCGATCCGTGTAAAAAAAAGGGAAATTTCTATTGCATATGAGCTGTGCGTGCATATATGTGCGCGCGCGTATGCGTCCGTTCAAATTTTTCAATTTTTCAAAAAAAAGCTCCAATAGTCTGAAACGTGTGCAAAAAAATTTTGAGCTCGATAAGAGCATGTAAATATTTCAACGCGCGCGTATGCGCGCGTTGAAATATTTACATGCTCTTATCGAGCTCAAAATTTTTTTGCACACGTTTTAAGAGTAGATATGAATTTTGAGAATATGAGTTGAATGCGCTTGACTTGGAATATATGTGATGTAAATTTTATTGAAAAATTCCATTCCATATGAAATATGAATGAGAATGTGTTTTCATACAATGACGTCATAGTGACGTCATGGTCGACTGATCACTATGATTTTATTAGATCTGTCGTCTTTGGGACATGATACATATATGGTATAATTTTGAAATTGATAGGCCTACAGTGTAGGACTTTCTGAGCTAACCTCTGCACAACTTTTGGGGAGAAATAAAGAAATAAAGAAAGAAGAATAAAGAATCAGTACAGATACAGAAGGTGATCCGAGAGGATACTCGGATCACCTAATGATGCCATCTCTGGGCGTGTCATCTATTTAAAATGGAAAATAAGTCCATTAGAAAAAAAAATCTGAATCTACAAGTTTCCCAAAATGGCAGTGAAAATACAACTTGCAGCCATCTGGTAGCCAACGACATTGTAGTATATACTGTACAAAGTAAGTTGGAGAAGAGGGACATGCTGATTTGATGATTAAACCGCATCTTGATCTTATAAAAAAACTACAACTACACCGTAGCTTCTATCATTCCTTCTCTTTTCTTCAGTCATGTTACCTTGGATTCCTCAAGCAGAGCATCGTACATGCCTTTAAAGGACAAGTTCACCTTTAATAACATACATTGAGAGAATGAAGCAATATTAGTGGAACGTAGTGTAAACATTCACTACAGTAGAACTACGGTAGAACCTTCATAACTTTTCAGCAGATTGTCTGATTTTCCACAAACTTTCACTGATGTGTTCTACTGACATTGCTGCAATTACTCAATCCATATACGTGTAAATTAAGGTGAACTTGTCCTCTGAATATTATACAGAGGACAAGTTCACCTTAATTTACAACGGGAAAGGCAAAGTTTGAACATCTGGAATCACATGGATGTTAGACTTTACATTCACCTGAATGTAGAATAAGGGACCATATCAAATTCATGCTTTTTTGATGGATACATTTGTTGAATTACAATATGGAAATATGCCTTTTGGAAGCCTTAATTTTCAGAAAGCCTCTGGAAATGATGGCTGATAATGTCCATGAAATGACTAAGCATACTGCAGGAAGTCAAACAGCAATGAAACCTCTTACCTGTCAAGGGTGTCTCCTTGGCCTAGCTGTCCCATGGTGCCTTTCCCAAAACTCCATACCTCCGTCTGATAGACAAGGTCATCCAAGCCCCCAATGAGAGGTGACGAAGTCCGTAACTTCCTGTCTGCAATGTTGCAGCTGGAATCCAACACAGGGGCATTTTCTCGGCTAATCAATTCTGTCTCACAGATAGAATTGTTGCTGCTGGCTCTTGAGATGGTTTCTGTGAGACTGGTTCGAGGCATCATGATTTTCTCAAGTCGGATTGCTACCGACTGAGGAAGAGAGGCCAAGATCCGAGCACTGGGTCCTGGTCTTTGTGTGGCAGTCGCGTGGCTGGGGCTCCCTCTCAGATTGAGTGGCTTCAGTTGCTCAGTGAGATACTCCTTGGTCCCCTTGAGAGGGGTAAAGACATCATCCTCTTCTACTCCAGCTAGTCTGCCATTCTCCTGCTTGCCATTTGGCATACCATCCATGGAAGTGCTGTTGTCATGGCTACCATTCTGTTCTGTGAATGTCGCCGGTTCCTCCTTGATTTTTCTCAGGTGGTTGCCAGAATCATCTAAAGTGTAGGTGCCTTAGTAAACCAACAAATGAAATCAATGAATATATCCAAAAGAAAATCTATTATAAAATTGCTATGGAAATCCCCTTCCTGCCACAAAATTTGACCACAATATTTGATGTACACTGAACACATTTGTTTTGGAAGCAGAGAATACTACCCACTTTTCACACCAAATTAATCACTACGCATGACAATTAAATTTTTTATCTATAACATTGTGTAATAGCAGGTGTTTTTTAATACTAGTAATGAAAGATAGCAGAATGTGCTTAGTAGTATGTACAGTATATTCTGGACAGTGAGACAGACTCTGTTCTCTTTTTGATATTCTTGCTATATTTGACAATTAACTTTCAAAATATCATTGCCCCTGAAGTAAAACCTGATAAATTAGATTTTGTATTCAGCAATGTTTTGCGTCAAAAATATTTCATACCAAATCTAAGAACGATTAGAACAAATTACACACCTTACACTGTACATTCTTACATCCACATCACTTTCTATGTGCTTTGATAAAGAGAAGACACATCGATGATGTACACATATAATCACTGTTTTGATAAACATATTGATGTACAACTTAGAGACAAATTGTATACCATTCATGTTCATTTGCTACCCCACAGAGTCTTTGTGTATTTAATAGGAGACTGGGTATGAAGGCTACAAGGGCATGACAATAGTCTAAATTAAACTTGCATTGCGCTGACCTGCTAGCCCTGGCTACATATGTATACAATATGCATTGTACTGCACTTGACTGCACAAAGTAAAAAAAAAAAGAACATGCAAGATCCATTCATTATCAAATTATATGTCATAATACATGCTTCCTCAGGGAAAGATATGAAAGAGAGTTCGAAAGGGCCACTTATGATGCATGTCTCTCAAGTAAAATCTGTGTGAACATGGTTCCTATATTTAATTCCAAAGACTAAGAGAGAAAGAGAGCAGGGATGATAGCAACAGAGAGAGAAAGAATGACAAAGAAAAGAGCAGCAGAAGAATGAAATAGTCTGATGCACTCGGTTCCATGACATTTGCTCCTGCGATGATTGCTTTCATGAAATATCTGCATGCTAAGCCAAACATGAATTCTACTCATAAACATAACCCTAATCCTAATCCTTCATCTTCAAATCAAACTACTGTAAACCTAAAACCCTATCACAACCCTTACCCTAACCGAAGTCCTTGGAGAAAATAAGACTGGAGCAATTGTCGCACGAGCAAATGTTGTGTGACCAAGGAAATGTGTCAACGATGCGCACACTATGTGTGTATTAAAGTGATAAACATGCAAGTATGGCAAAAAACAGTCTGATAGGCATCAAGACATCAATTTATTTAGACACTCAACTTTATACAGAATGCATTTAATAAGAGAAATAGAAATAAAAAAAGATGCTGTTGTGAGAACCCTTATCTCACAAAGGATTTCATTGCTATGAATGACCTACTCTGAATACTTTATCCATGACCAAAGATCTCAGTCATAGATAAGCTTGTATGTGTTCATTCATGACCTCACAGCATTCTCAAAAAACAAAACAAATGAAATCTGTCATGATGCTATAGAGCATGCAAGCAGGTAAGAAATAGGACAAAGATCCCATGCACATTACCAGACATGTAATGGGGTCTGTCTCATATATTAAGAGAGAAACTGTCTTGCAAACCATTTCCAATCATCTGAATTGAATCTGTTTTACTTTTTCTAAGTTCTGACTGAGATTAAAAAAACAACAACAAAACTTGAAAACTATTCAAAAGGTGTGCATAAAAACATGAGAAAAGGAAGATTATACTGTCACAGGAGTGTTCTTAAGATATTGATACTTATTACATTCTATTCTGAGACATTTCAATGAGCTGTATGAACTGAACTACTTATTATTTTACCACATTTAAAACCCAGAATGAAATTGAGATACAGTGACAATGTCACACACATGTTTATAGTGTATACTTTCTTGTATTGTGGCCACCATAAATTTGGCTTGCCAACAAAATACCAGAATGAGTGGATTTTGCATTTTGACAGCGAGAAGATTATTCTGAAGCTGCTAAACATCTCAGCCAGGTACAGTGTACCACAAAAATCTACTGTTATCGGTGTTTTTTTCTAAAATTATGATAATGTGATATGGTATGGATGAAAATGACAGATGGACAACCCGAAAATATGATGGTTCAGACATTCTTTGTGGTAGAGGCATAAAAATGCTGATTTTGATTGTTGCCTGTAGTAATGGGCCATTACTTCTTGCATTGCTGTAAGACATTTGAAAGATGTACATTGTACAGTCATGTATCCTATCAAAAGTACGGCAACTCCCATAATCTGTCCATTATACTATGGTTTTTAAAGGACAAGTCCACCTTCATATACATAAGGATTGAGAGAATGCAGCAATATTAGTAGAACACATCAGTGAAAGTTTGAGGAAAATCGGACAATCCATTCAAAAGTTACGAATTTTTAAAGTGTCTGTGCAGACACTGCTGGATGAGAAGACTACTAACAGTGTATGATGTCACATGCATACAACGATATAAGGAATATACAAAGAGAATTTCACAAAACTTTACTTTTTTAATAAAGTGCACATTTCTTTGACTTATCACTGATGTATGTTAAGGGTAATATTATTCCCCCTGCCTTCTGAAAGAGAGAAGTCGAGTGTTCTTTTGTTATGCAAGAAAAATGGAAATATGTTTATTTTTCTTTATTCTTTCTTCATGTCATTGTACTCATGTGACATCACAAGCTATTAGTCTTTTCATGCAGCCGTGACTGAGCAGAAACTTCAAAAATTCATAACTTTTGAAAGGATTGTCCGATTTTCCTCAAACTCTCACTGATGTCTTCTACTATTATTGCTGCATTCACTCAACCCACATGTCTATGAAGGTGAATTTGTCCTTTAAAAAAAAATGATATTAAACAGAATAACATGCCCTCAGATGGATGGATATGTACATGAAATAGCCACTGATTATGCATATGTATAGTTCTATCACTGGCATACTGGGCCCTGTTTTATGAAGAGTTAAAATTGATCATAAAGTTGATTTCTATGGTAAGTCTATGACAGCCTGTGTGGTGCGGAAATTTAAAATCGATTATATCTTTTGATAAAACGGGGCCCTGATCAAACTGAAACCATTCCTATAGATACACTGCTACATTGTAGATTTTTGTTATATACCACAGTTTATGGTTGGTCAGGTGTGGCTACATGTACAAATGTGTCAAGTGCTCATAATCTAAGCCAGACAGATGGTCGTTGGTGATCTACAATATGTGACCCTGCACCTCAAAACAAACAAAAAGTCGCCAGACATGAATTTTTAGTTAAGACCTAATTCTGAAAGAGCAGACTTTAAGCTTTAAAATGATGTATAACTCAAATCAAATGGACTCTCCTAACGTATCTAAATAATGGAAAGAAAGCACAAACTCAGGAAAAGTGTGAACTGAGAAAAGAGGCTCTGAAGTACAGTGTCTATTCAAGCGCTTAATCTTTACCAAACCGTGCTGGCTGTGCGATAAATGGGACAAAAAACAGGAAGTAAACCACCAGAGTAACAACAATGAAGAGATTATCAGATTAAAGTGAAATTAAGCATGCCTCATTAACACATTCTGTCCACAATCAACGCCAACTTTCAAAGCAGTAGCACTATCTTTTTAAAAGATATTAGAGTTGAAAGTGAAGAGTGTGGACAAGGTTTTTCAGAAATGAAAAAGGGATTCTAAAGACACACCTAATCACACTCTTCTACCAAAAATGGTCGAGATAAACTGCTAAAAAAACACACTTTCCTGCCCGTTTTATGATACCAGATTTTAGCATAATGTAAAAGAAGACCCGCTCTTTCAGAAAATATGAAAAAGTCAAGTTCGGCTAGGTTGACCTATTTCACTTATTTTCAGTCCTCACGCAAAATCAGTGTATGCGACTCTATGTTCGTTTTGAGGTGCACGGTCACATATGAGCTCCCTCAATGTTACTGCAGGTTATGATTGTGTGGCATTATTTGAGTCTGCAATTCCTGAAAGCCACCTTGCAATACTCAAATACACTGTATGTCTATTTGATGAGCATTTCTTTCTTTATTACTTTTTTTTGGTGTGTGTGTGTGTGTGTGTGTGTGTGTGTGTGTGTGTGTGTGGAATATCATAGGAGACTCCAGATGATTTTCAGAATTTTGCATTTGAACAACTACTGTATGAATTACTTTCATACTGAGTACAGAATTTCAGAATTTACATGTATAGTGATTGGGATGAGGAGTAAGAATGTTTTTAAAATTTACAAAAACTTGGAACAAGGATGATGACATGACAGCCTCACCATTACAATCCATGAGTTGGTGCTAAGGGAAGCAGAACAAAAAAGTAAGGCATGCATAGATTCTACACAGGTGAACTTGTTAACCCGTTGAGGACAGACAGATTTTGCTACAACACGCATTTCCCATAGACACCTGCCTGAGTATACTTGGGACTCGTCCTCAACAGGTTAACCCTAAAAAGACTGGGGGCTTTTTGGCCCCCCCCCTCGACATTTTTCGCGATGAATCTGAAACGTAAAAATCTCGCGCCGCAACTTTTTTCTTTTAAGTCTTGCGCAACTTTTGAGACCAAATTCGCGACGCCCGGGTACGCGGTTCTGAAGTTACGCAATATTTTGTAAGTGCATGTCAGACCCGAAATTGCTCAAAAACGTGATTTCGTGTACAAATCCACTGCAAATTCTGTTTCTGACCAAAATTCATAAATGTATCATTATTTTTACTTTTACTGATCAAAATCAATTAATTTCAAATTCTTTATGATTGAAATAGTGTTGCCGATGATTTCCATCAAAAACAGTAAAAAACAAAAAGTCGAAAACAATGAAATACATAAGAAATCTTTAAAACAATAAAATACATAAGAAAAAAATTTGATACTGCTGTTTTTTTTTTATGTACGTTCAATATAAAGAATCCTACACAGAGTACCTAAACCCAAAATTAGCAGTTTTGGACCTTTAATTACAGATTAACAGTCATTCTTAAAAATTCATGCATAAATTAGCATAATTGATTTATTAAAAATAGATTTGAATATTTGTGAAATAACTAATCAGTTTTGCAGATTACCTTGTGGGTGACACGCGTGCCAATTTTCCTTGCGATCGCGTGGTCAACGGCCAAGATCTTAGGGGGCCCCAATGAGCCCCCCCCCCAGTCCTACGAGGCATCAAAATAGCCCAGTCTTTTTAGGGTTAAGCAAGCGGTATTGCAATGGAAAGTACATGTACTTACACCGCTACATTTATGAAATAAGTGAGGCTCCGATGTCATCAACATTGTTCAGTGTAATTTGTTTAAGATTTTTCAGAGTACTGGTTTCTCTGCTCTAGGACCAAAATAAATTCCATAAATCTATATGGAGCTGTCAATTTATGTAACACGATGTGAAATTATGAAAATCATCTGGAATGCCCGTTTAAGTAACTAGAACATTTACAGTTGTAATGAAATGTATTTTACAAACAAAGACTGTAGCTGAACCCATGCATTGTCTGTGTTGGGATCTATAGTGAAGTTCCATTCCACAAAGTAAATTTGTATATTACACTAGGTTATCTTCAGTAGGTGAGGTTCTGAACATATTACATAATTTTTCTAATAGGCTACCAAACCAATCTGTCAATGATTGCAATGTGGTCACGACATATCATGCTTATGCAACAAGACAACAAAGCCCATTCTATAAAACCAAGTGCTTAAATTAGTAAAACAAATCACCAGCCTTGCCTCACTTTACAATCCCAATATGAAAGCATTTTTCAATTTGATGTCTACCTAGAACAAGGCCAAACTGTGCACACACTGGGCAGCAAGATGGCTGGTAAAATGGTCTTGGTATTATCCCCTGTAGAGCTTTACTATCAAAAACACACTCCTTTTTCTTAAATATTTCACCACGAAAATTGTCATCAATTTTCACCTCAGACGGATATTAAGCTATTCACTGCACTGCAAACTCTTACATTTCTGGGAACTGTTGGTAGGGTGTATTAAGGGGAAAGGTTAGTAGGTTAGTAGATCATGCATACCTTCACTACTACCTTGTGATGATGTTGACCCTCTCTCAAGGCGCTTCTTTTCTGCAATTTCCGCAGCAGCTGTCCACTCTGCCTGCTGAGCTTGGATGGCAGCAACGTCAATGCTGTCGGGTGAGATACTCCTAGATGTGGTGTCAGCAGAATCAGGATGGAGCATGCTGGTGTCTGAGATAATGACTGTATCCCCCTCATCATGCATGGTGTACACTGTCTCATGGCATGCCAGACTGGACCCGGACCCTTCCTCTTCAGGCTCATTGGACTTATTGCCTGGTGACCGCATTGATCTTAGTCTTTGGATGAGGACAAGACTCATTGTACCACCACAGGCTACCTGAAGCACCTTACGTCCCATGAGGGCATCCACCTTCTTAGGTGACAGTACTGGTGTAGTTCCTGTAGATAGTCCAAGCTGTGGCCCTGTGCCCCATGCCCAGACCTCTCCCTGAGCTGACAGGGCTAGAGTGTGGGACTCCCCGCAAGCCACTTGTGTGATCACTGGGTCACAGTCAGCATCACTGATGTGGACTTGTGTTGGCACATTCACCTTGTCAGAAGAGCCATTCCCACACTGGCCATTCGTGGAGTCTCCCCAGCAAAAGACTATCCCATCCTCGCATACTACTGCTGTATGGTTGTTTCCGCAGACGACATCTGCAACATTTTCACTCTTAAGTTCTTGCACCAGGATAGGTTGCTTCGTCACATCTGTGAATTTCTTGTGTCCAAGTTGTCCATATTCTCCACTGCCAAATGTGTAAACAGACCTTTGGTCTGTAAGGAAGGCACAGTGTTTGCTGCCCAGTGATATTTTGATAACATTTTTGGTCTTGAACACATCATGGCAAATGGGAATGGTGTTGCTAAGGAAGCCTTTCCACATGTAGGGCAGGCCATGCAGCTCCTTTTCTTGCTTCCCATTCTCGTCACTCATTCTGTAAAATCAAACAAAGTGATACATGTTGAGGAGACTTGATTACATTGGAACTCTAAAGAATCAAAAAGATATTTTGCTCAATCTTTGATATGAACTGTACCCTGAACAATCTACATGCGTACATTGTACATGGTGCAAAATCCTGCAAATATTAAAAAGACATGGAATTCATAATCATGCACAATACTGAAGATCTGTACAGTATGTACACCACCCTCTTGAGGACCTACAATGTAACTGTAGGTCAGGTTTCAACACAAAGGAAGTCTGAAATTGTGCATTTGTAGTTAGTCTGGCTGAAACAATGTGTAAATGAATAGTTCAATATTTTACTTGCTATCCTGTGGTAGCAATGAATACAGGCTATGAAGTACCATCCTTCACAAACTTGAGTTCATGCACCCTGCAGAATGGTTGATCAGTGAATGCAATGCTGTTTGAAAGAGAGTTAAGCAGACAGAGGGTACTGTGGGCAGTCATCATGCTGTATTGCTCATCTCAACACGGGCACTTAACTTGACAAATGGGATTGTAGGGGTGTGCCAACGTGATGACATCGCATGACGACATAGACTGTAACTGTGCCTTGAAGGCTGCAATTATGGCTGATGGCTTTGTGGGCTTTTTATCATAGTGACTCAAAAATGGTTTCCAACCACACTTTTTATGAGTTCACTGAGGGCAATATTCTATTAAGACCTTATTAATCATGACTGAGAGAAAGGAAGTAAACTCAGGTTCTGTACATTTCACAGCACACTTTTTTTTTCACTCAGTGAGGTAAGTACAGAATTTTAGTTTTTACAAAGTGACTAGGCCTTGTACTTGACAAAATGGTGTGAATTGTGTCTGTCAAGTTTTTAATATAAAACAAGAAGGTACAATTGAAGTCCAGAAATTTCAATTTTGCAAGTGATGCTGATTTTAATTGTCTACATCTTGAAATCAAATGCACATTACTACAATTCTCCTGCACTCTTCGTGTATTTTAGCTTTATACTGGCTGATGAAACGATGCCTTCTCTCTCTCTCTCGGGGGGGGGGGGGGGGGAGGTGTTCAGACAACATCTAGTAAATTAAACTGTGTTTTGATACACATGTCATCAGTGTGTTTATCATGATATACAGTTGTACACTGTAGCATACTTGCCAACATTTTGAAATCCTGAAGAGGTAGATTTTGCGAGGGAGCGAAGCGAAGCGAAGCGACCAAGCCTGAGCGCGCTTGCGCGCGGGGGGGGTGTCCCCCCTCCCGCGGTGGGGACTTTTTTTGTTTTTCAATATCAAAATATGAGATTTGGTGCATGCTCTTTAACCTTTTTAAAGGGTTCTTGGTATTGATTAAAAAAAAAACATATAATCCATGTAAATCTATGAACTATTTTGTAGACTATGCATATAAAAATAAAATCAGACGTATTGGTAAATAATTTTTGTAGGCTAAGCATATGTGAAAAAGTAATCAAACATATTGTTATCACAAGTTAGATATGAAAATACATGGGATCATACCACGCCATATGCCGCATCGGCCGCACCACACACACGTGAGCTACCAAAACATTACTATTATGCGTGGTTCTAGCTACACGTACACGTGTACAGTAAGTCTTGCACGCACGTAGATCTGATAGAGACGAGTGCGCCAGTGCAGTGTGCATGTCATGTGTGCATATTAGAAGGCTGATTACGGCGTTTTTGAGGAACGAGTTCCTTGAAATTATTATTAGTATTCTAATTACTAGGTTATTTTAGGGAATCGACGCACAATGAAGGGAAAATATGACTTCCATTTCATTTTATGGTAGTTTTGCTACAAAATCGGTAGATCAGAAGAGAAAATCGGTAGCCGGTTAAAACCTCTAAAAGCGGTAGTCTACCGCCCAAAGAGGTAGAGTTGGCAAGTATGCTGTAGTGTAAAAGTGGCTGCTTGCATTACAGAAATATTTTCGTGCTCAGTCAAGTAAAATGAATTTTGTATGCTTTTAATAATTTTGCAGAATCAAAAAGATATAATATTACATATTTCAAGCAAGAAGTATTTCTTCACTTTTATTTTTGCTCTAGTTTCATGTCATGTGAAATGTGTGTAAATTTCCATCCTCGAAAATTTCCACTTTTACAGTACAGTACAGGACCCTTCACAACTTCAATCTGCACAGTGTTCATCGGATCTTGAGGTGGACGTCCTTGAAGGGTTTAACGATACAGTATAAGTCCCTTGACATCTTTGTGTTGCTTATTATTGTTTCAGGCAAACTCAACAGGCATATATATATGATACATCTGTACGTCATCTAGTAAAGGAATCATTATTGGACTGTATCATTTCAATGGATGGCACTGAGTAGGATTGTCACGAGAAATTGGGAAAAAATTGCAGGAATCACAGAAACAAGGAGAGTATTCTGGAATCACATTATTAAAAGGTCATACATTATGAATAATTGTTCATGGTTAGACAACTTACTTCTCATATTGCCACACTGAATACAAAATAAAGTTTTGTATTGGATATGTACACAGTCCAGAAAACTGAATTATACGTTGTACAGGGTAGAGGTCTTTACTAAAGCCATTCAGATACAGTAGTCCTTTACACAAAACTCTATGAAATTTCCTGCATAATCAAACAAATCAGGAGTGACAGCTGTAAGTGACTGTCATGAAGCCTAAAAACAGATAATACCTGTTCAAACACTGGACACTACATTAGCTTAGCGGACAGTACCATTGTATCATTATCATAATGATATGACCCATGAGACACGCTTGTACATGTGGGAAGCAGACAAGATGATGCAAGATGCATTTTGTATGGCCTGGCTAAAATGCCTGACATGAATAATTACACTACAAGAGTGTAGTTCTACATCAAAACACTTGCACGCCTTACACATGCACACATGATTAAGAAAAAGAAACAAACTGTAATTCTGAGGTACAATATGTGAGACAGACACCAACAAGGTGTCTCACATGCAGTGTACCTATACACTTGTGTGCAACAACTGCATACAGTATGATCCTTGTAGAAAATACCCCATACACTGTGTGTGTTGGGGGCAACGTGTGAATGGCATTGAAGCCAGATGTGTGAGACACGCCTAGAGAGCTACGAGGCTGTTGTACTGTGAGAGCAGGGTGTCGACATCTAGCCTAGATGAGTTATGACGTAAACATAACGAGTCTCGCATCTTCTCTGAACAGATTGGGAGCTCCACCATATTTCTTGTTCGGACACTGACGCTGAGATTATATTGCGTGACTTCAGGTTTCTCAGTAATCCTTGAAGCTCAGTTTGTGAACAGGTTGATGGTTACAAGCTCTGAAAATGTCATGTTTTGATTTTACACTACTTTTGATACATGATTCACAAAATGACATATAGACATGCAGACAGACAGACAGACAGAAACATACACAATAATACACAAACATACCCACACATGTGCCTGAAGAATCTGCATCTGGCCCATTTCTTAAGAAAAATAATCTTCTCATTGCTATTAAAAGTCACTTGTATTGTGTAAAACAAGCATTACAGTGTCTGTTCTTTTTCAGAATATGAATGTAAATGTAGGATGGTTTATGGCTAAATAATTGATCTTCAGGGCTAAGTGAACAATAATCACTCTGCTAGCGCATAATGTATGTATGATAGCATACTGTAGATACACGGTACCAGTAGTGCTTTATGCCTCCATTCTGTGAAATATCATAAAATGTACGAAATGCTGACACTGCAAATTAAAGGCTATTGATATTTCATTGTATACATTGTCAACATACATAAAAAGGTTGCAAATTTTATATCCCCCCCCCCATACACACACCACACAATGATGCACAACAGTTCATTTCAGCTAAACATTGTATAATGATGTAATGCGTTGTCAACAGGATAACTCCATGGGCAAAATGGTAAAGATATCAGCATTGCCCTGAATTGAGTTTACCTCCTTCTTGGGAGGCAGGGGTTCAGATGAAAAGGACTGGATGCTCTCAGTAGAGATGATCTTACAAGATGAAGATGAGTCAATGTACAGGAATACTGGTACATTAGATAGTTATCCACTGCCTTTTTACAGCTCTGCACCAGGACACTCTAATTCATTAGTTGTTGGTAATAATGTTCCACAGGAATCAGTAGTTTTAGGAATTCATATGTGTTGTGCAATATGCAATAGGGGGAACCTGACACTTATGTATCAAAGCAAATACAGCAAACTCTCAAAGTTCCATGAGCCAGAAATTACCTCACTCAATGCCCCCCCCCCCCCCCCCCCAAAAAAAAAAAAAAAAATCAATTTTCCCCCAAGTGCATTCATGTACACATGTACATGATGGTATTTAATGTTCTAAATGCAGAATCAAAACTCATATAGTCAATGAGAAAATAAAGTCCCTTTGACTTGAAATAAAAAGGAATTTTACCATGAGGCGAACTACAGGTTATGTTTCAGCAGATAGCAAGTGGGTAGAAGGGAGTTGAACTTTTAATACAATTGTATGTATCAAAAATTCCATAGAGCCTACAATTCTTTCAAGCTGACATTGTTGTGACAAAATTGTGTCAACTCACAACATACCTGGCTCTGAGGTGACCAAGTACAGTACACAAAAGAGACCATGTGAAGGGATACAATTTGTATCACTCCACGTGCATGAGACGTACACTGTACATGATTGTATAGTACATCAGTGGTGATGTCTCTCATGGCCACAGTTCAGAGTACTACAAGGCAGCACCATGGTCACCCCTTTGCTTTAACAATCTCTTGATATCAACACATACATGTACAAATATGCTATAGATAATTCAACTTAAAAAATGTTTAATGAATTGAATACCCAAAATATTACGTCCATTGCCTTCTAAAACAAAAGATTTAAAGTATGGACTGCCTTCAGCATTTAATTTATCAGATCGATGTTTAGTGCAAAATGTGAAATAGCTTTAAACATTTTTTTTTAATAGTAATTTAATAGATTGTTTACTATACTTTTGTGTCTGCTGTATACTGTAGCTCCTCTGAAAAGAATACATAATTTCTTCAATATAGTGTACTGTAAAAATGGAAATTTTCACAGTGGCGAAATTTTTGTGCATTTCACACAACCAGAAACTAGCGTGAAAATAAAAGCACGCAAATATTTCTGCTTGCCATATGTTCCTGTGTGGGATGTCTTGATTCCTAAGAATGTAAAACACGCGAAACTCTTCTTACTCGGCCAAGCACAAAAAATTACTTGCGCGAAAATATCTACTTTTACAGTACTGGTACCAGGTATATTATATTTTTCCTCGACCACATACATGCTATTCAATACACCCCCATGTACTGTACAATGTACACTGTACATTGCAGAAAACTTCATTTTGTAACTCAACATGACATACTGGTAGTAAAACAAATTTTTGAACAAAGGAATGTTATGAAGTTGACAGATAATTAATGTGGGTGTTCTCCATGTCATTGACTGGGTGTATTGATGTCATGCACACTACTGTCACTTTCTACAGTCATTAACTGCTTGAATAAGGTGACAGAATTAGAAAGCATGAACTCAGCCTGGCTTCAGGAAGTCTTTAATAATCTGTCAGACCGTTGTTCAATTACAGCTGAAATGGGGAGTTGGATTTGCTGCCCTTTGGGCATGACTCATTCAACGTCACAACTGAGATGAGTGAGTGCTTTTTAAAGCTAAAAAAGAAGGCAGTTTTAAAATAGTAACAAAACTAACAGTACACTAAATTGGCCATCCCTCAAGAAAGAAAAAAAGAAAAAGAGAAGAGCTACTTCATCCTGCCATCCACCAAATGTTAGAAAAATGCATGATTGTACACAAAAGGACTTAAGGGCTATCCTTGTACCAAGCATGAATTTGTCTGTTTTCTTCTTCTTCTTCTTTTTTTCATCAACAAGTTTCATGCATTAGCCTTTTCAAGAGAGAAATATACTCCAATGTTTTCCATCGTATGTACACAAACAATTTTCTCTTGGCAATGCTTCTTTCCTACTAACACCTGTGTTATACATTTCATTTTATACAACACCTATTTAAAATGTACAGGTGTAGCTATCCGATTGGTCAACTGCCCATCACATGACATTTAGTGAAAAGTTCCATTGCATGCTCTGGCTGTCAGCTGTGCAATTTTGTTTGAGCAAAATGTTCCATTGCACGGCTCTGATGTCACAATTAACAAACATGTGCTGCGCACACTCAATAATTACAAGCGCGCTTACAAGCACGTACTTTTGTCACTCATTTTTGTAAACAACTTCGTTTCGCATACTGTACACGGTGACTGCGACTGTGGGGCTACTCGTTCGTCTTTCACAGAAAATGGTTGCCATTTCTGTGCTAAAGTCAAGAATCTGTGAGTACCAAATCTGTTGACGTTTGAGGTGTTGTATAAAACAAATAGTGTATTGTCTTTACTCGTGCAATGGAACCAGATTTCGCACTCGGTGAAAGATGAGGCACACTATTCAACTCGGCTTCGCCTCGTTGAATAGAGCACCTCTATCTTTCATCTCATGCGAAATCTTGTACCATCGCACTCGTGACCACATTCACTATTTGTATACTAATTCACTGTCATATCAACATAATTATGTGAATCTCAAGGACTGGCATACGGCATCTGATGCATGATGCCACAAACAAATGTCTGTGTACATTCGTACATGTTAAACTTAAACATGGACAACATATACGGTAGGCATTATGACTCATCATGTCTCGCAAAACCATGTACATGTACAATATAGACAGGTCTGGAAATGAAATAACTGAAGATGGACTGATTTTCCTATAACACACAATTTATATTTATGCCACAAATTGCTATGTGTGAAATTAACCAGCCAGTATCAAACCACACATGGTATGTACACTGTAGGCCTAATTAATATCCTAATACATGTATGAACATATTACTGATATGGTACGTCATTATACACATGTGGTTCTACACACACACACATACAAATATAAAAGACACGTGCATCTTTAATAGAGTTAGTGAATGCCACACTTACTTGTATTTCATGGTAACTCAGAAATTGTCACCAAAAAAAAATAGATTGACATTTTATAAGCACCAATTTCACTTCAATGGCAAATATGGTCACCATTAATAATCCCATTAGCACATTTTCATTTTGGCAGAGTACTGTATATGCCATATATTTCGCGAGTCTAAACTTTTGCGAATCAGGGCTTCCCAACAATTTCACGAGTGGTAAAATACGTGATTATGGAGTCCTGTACTGAACTGAGAAATGCATACATGTATATTACATTTCATATCGGCATTAGAGTCAATATTTTCACATGTTTTTAATTTCGCAAATAGCAGCTGACTCGCGAAATTCGCGAAAGTAAAAACCTCACAAAATATTCGGCGTATACAGCCACACATTCTGTTGTTACCATTCAGCCACATGCATACAGCATGTACCAGGTGGTTGTATCAACCGTCCAACACGCAATGTGCACACACATTATGTACATGATGTACATCGTGTTACACATCACACACAATTAGTCCTGAAGAAAATACTCTCTAGAGGCTAATTTTCTGTACATTCTATATGTAGATACTTTACTTTCTCAGAATACACTGTAGCTTCTACTCCATTCCCATTGTCTTTTCTCCTTACTTTCTCATTTTGCTTTAATCTTGCGCCATGCCTATCATTTGATCTCCTCTCCTTAATAGTGTAGTCTGTAGTGTTAGAGCAAGTACTATCATAGTGCTAGGCTAAAATGTGACCCGCTACAACAAAAGGATCCTAAAGTGGCTGACAGCTGAGCTGAGAAAACCAAGTTTGAAGTCAGATCATCAAAACTCAGTCAAAACAATCATTGTTTTTGGCATAATGTTGTAGTCTAGGGTATCGTCTATCATCTGCTGAAATTTTGAAGCTAAATAATCTATGGAAAGGCAAGAAATTAGCATTTTTCTGGGCCATGATTTTCTGACTTTCAACGGAACAGAAACATGTCCAAAGATTTGGAATTAACCGGCAGATAGACTCCGCCCCTAGCAACGAGGGAGTGATCTTATTGGTCAGTGCATGGCATATACTGAATGGCTGTGCGTAGACCGCTGGTGCTAAGCTTGAATGAACATCGCGGAGGTTGCTAGGAGCATACCCTCCATTGTCATGAGGAGAAAACTGTCTTGCTTCCCCCTGATCATGATAGCGTCAGAAGCAAAACTTTGAAGGAGGTTTTCTCGAAACGCTGATTTCCTAAACTACTCGACATGTGCTAATAAAATCATTGATATCTCTGCAACCGAGTACTTTTATGAGTCATGTTACAATTATGTTTTAAAGTGGAATTGTAAGGGAATAATTTCATATGTCATTTTCAGGAAATCGTCCTCCCCCAACTTTCGGATCCTTTGTTGAAGCGGGTTACAGATGATCTAAAAACAAACCAACCACTGTACTGTGGGCCTAGACAAGGCATTGTTGGGAAAGCATCGGCACATACTCATTACAATGTAAGTCATGAATGGAAAAGTTGCCTTCGCATATCTGCGTATGTTTAAAAATATGCACGAGCCTGGCTTGGTTTCACAGGCTATGTCCTCGTACTGTACGTACGAGTACTACTAAAGTACCTATAGGACTCCTACCACTATCACACTAGCTTGTCATGCATGCGGCGACTTCAGATCCGTCAAGATCTTTTAAGATGCAGGATGTTTTCTTTAGTTGCACATACATAGCTAGCTCTTTGTAGACCTTTTTTTTTAATGAGATACTGTACATACATGTACACTGCACAACAGTACGAGAATATATCTGGCAGTGGACTGTACTTACAGTGAAGAAAAAAGAAGAAGATCAGAAAAAAAAGGGGTAAAATATCAAATATAGGGGCAGTGATTTTCCGTTTCAAAAAATTGCCTTTTCCGTTTCACAAAATCATGAATTCCGTTTCAAAATGGTGAAAAAACGGAAATTCCGTTTTCCCATATGAATTGTACATACAAAAAATGCAAATTCCGTTTACATGTATTTGCATGCAAAAATGAACAAAAATTAAAAGATTGCTGTTTGAAGTTTGTGTGCCTGTGTAATCGTGTATACATTCATACATGTTATGCATAGTGTATACCTGATGATTTCCAACCTCTGTACATACCACACACCCATGAAGACAAATGAAATGAAACATCAGTACGACAATTTATTTATTTCGACTGTCAAAACATGCACAGGGCTGTCACTTAACTTTTTTCCTTGGTTGCCAGCCGGGCAACCTATAGAGTTTTTTAGGTTGCCAAATGGCGGTTTAACAAATAGGTTGCCACAGTGATAATGTTCGAAGAGTATTGCATAATGTGTAAATCTGCAAGGTTAATTATGGCGATGATAAAGAGGGCTGTTTACACTGCTGTTTACACGACTGTTTACACTGCTGTCTACAAATTAGAAAAAAAAATATACAAAGTAAAATATGTCTCTGAGTCTCAGCTAGTGACTTTATGCTAGTCAAGTGTTTTTATTCCTTTGATTAGAAGCTGCAAACAGAATACATGATAATCAGTTTAATAAGCAGTGTTGATAAAAACTTCTGCACTAAAAGAACGATCAATCTACCTGAATCTTTCTTCAGTCAATACATTGTAATCCAGTTAATCATGCCGTGGGACAGTACATATTTGTGTATCACTATCAAAGCCTGGCCTGCAGTATCAACAACTATCATTATGAATGTCCTCTTTCTTGACTTGCTAGTCAAGTGACTTACAGTGTACTACTGTCTAGTCAAGTCTTTATATTCCTTCAGAAGGTCTAAACAGATGAAAAATTTCAGCACTAAAGGAACAATCAATTTATCTTTCTTCAGTCAATAATCCAGACAAGAAACTAGCACTCATCTCACTCTGATCTTTCCCCATTCTGGCCTCGGTCCCCCCCCCCCCCAAAAAAAAAAAAAAAAAAAGCGAGGAAAACACACACACATTGCAACACAACAAAAACCTCTCCCCTACACCTTCCCGATTTCCGTGTTTCTGTCAGGTGAAACGACATGTTCAAATACAAAAATAAAACAGCAGTAGATATTGATTGAAACTCAACACCCATTCATGCCAGCCAGGCCAGGCTGCCATAAACTTCAAAGCACATTCCGACAGCTGGCTGGTTGGCAGAAGAATTTGCGCGCGCGTGTCAATTTCTTGACTGGAGAGAGGGCCTGGGAACAGCCCCTTTCCCTGTTCATCTCCAACACCCCAGACAGTTCATGACCTCCAAGAATGCGCCAGTACGCGCGGTTTCTTCTGTTGATTGGTCTCTCTCTCTCTCCACCCCACCCATGCCAGTCTGGCATGGCACCTTGGCATCGTGGGATTTTTCTTTTTTCTGCGTGAACTTGGAGTTTGATCACTCTTCTCTCTACCTGAAATTGTGCGCTGTGCTCTACACACGACATAGCAGGCTAGGCTAGGCAGGCATAGAGCTCTACGACATCAGCTGGCAAGTCACCACTCCACTCACCTGCTGACAGCTTACCGCGAGCAGATAACAGTTAGACAGTTAGACAGTTTCTTCTGTTGCCGCTACTTTTACTGCCAAAATACTGGCTTTATCATCACACATTATTCGGCGAGACACACGTTGTGTTTTGGAATATAAATGGACTTTCTTCTATGGTTATGATTGTTGGTGTTGGATCAAACTGAGTAAGTGTTCAACAGTTATTGAAATCGTGACATCGCTAGATCTAACGCCGTTTAATAGACATCGCTAGAACTTGCAACTAACACAACTTGGCTTAGAAACTCAGTTTCCGCAGTCTGTGAATATCGTGGACATGTAATAATGATTAATTCACAGCTTCTGTTGGATTTATTTTTACTTTTATGTGTTTTATTTTGTTAAAAAGTGATTTTCCGTGATTTTCCGTGTGGAATATTTTTTCCGTTTCAAAAGGCCGTTTCCGCGTTTTCCGTCCGTTTTCCGCGATCGCGGAAAATCACTGTCCCTACAAATAGTAAGGACCTCCTGCATCACTGTTCTCCATATTGGACGAGAAACTTTCTTTTTTTACTTGCCCTCACAGCTCTTGGATTATTTTGAAAGGAAGACCTTTAATTCATGGCTTCAACAGATAACCATAGAATTCATACAAGTGTATATAATCTACCAGCGCAGTAATCAACGGTAATGGTGGCACAAATTATCAAAAAACTTAGAGTATACACTACAGTTACACATGAAAAACTATGATTATGTGGCTAATTTTAACAATCAAAATTCAAATCGTTCATTACGTGATGGGTAGCCCGACCAGATCCGACGCCGTGCGAAGAGTAACTTTCGTACACATGGCACAGGGACAGGGCTGTGTATAGTTATGTGAAGGGTAACCACGACGGCAACCCATAATACTATACATGTTGGGGACACCATCCCGGGGTTGCGTGATAGGCAGATTAATTGATGCATGCTCTGATTTCATCCTGTCTAGATTTCAGCAATTCTCTGTTGCAGCCTTTCAAAAAAAGAACTCAGTAAACTGCAATGTCTTCAGAATTATGCCTCTAGATTACTTACCTCATAAAGAAAACAACACTTACCCCAATACTTCAGTCCTCACACTGGCTCCCAGTAGAAAAACATATTAACATATATCTTCAAGATTCTTCTTCTTGTCTTCTGTTTATTGCACAAAATCTGCCCCTACCTACCTTCAAAATACTCTTATCTTCACCAACCACCCAAAAATCTTCGCTCATCAAACTCACAAATATTATGGACATCTTGAATCAAGCATTATAGTTCTTCTTCTTCTTCCATTAAAGTACATCCCTCTTAGTAGAGTATAGTTGTACTGAGTGCAGTGAGGTGCGCGGTCATGAGAACACGTGTAGTGCAGAATACAGTGTGAACACACACAAATTAAAAGAGGAGGAGGAGGGCAAAATAAAAGTGCAAGTAAAAACCAAATATCTTGCTGTTTTAACTCGTTCCATACTGATTTCTGAAATCCCCATAGGGTTAATACATAGATCACCAGGTTCCCGTATAGAACGGGTTGACGGAGGGTGACTGACGAGAGGCGGTGCTTGAAGACCTCAATGGATGGGGCTGACACCGCTTCGGTTGGGAGAGCATTCCATAGACAGACCACACTGGGGAAAAAGCTATACTGGTATGCTAAGATTCTGCTCCTCCCCCCCCCCCCCCCCCAACCTTGCAATATCTAGCTATGAAAAGGATGCTTTTAAAAACAACCTCAAAACCTACCTTTTAATTGAAATTGACAAACTATTGTTTATATGTATTTTACATCAGTGTACTATAAATCTATGTAGGGTTGGACCTACTACTCATCGACCGCCTAATGGTTATTTGCTTGATAAGAATATTTAACACTGAAATTCATGTAAAAAACTTCACCTACGTGATTGAGAAAATCCAGCTCTATCAAATGCCATTGTTCCCTTTTCGATTCGAAGTTTCAGTGCAAAACTAGAAATATCACTGAAGGTGATTAATACCCCCGCCCCGTGACGACAGTCTTACCCAAGGAATGATCTTTCCTTGATCTTCTGCCATTTTAATGCCGTTACCATGGCAACGCAGCTTCCGACACGTCCGAAAAATATATCTTGCACATCTTCCCACCAAGACTAGAAAGCTATTGTGTGTGCCACATTTCATAAGCTTTTGTCAAATACTGAGGAAGTACCGTAGTTCAATCCACAAGATCTTTCCTTGATCTTCCGCCATTAATATGCCGTTACCATGGCAACGCAGCTTCCGACACGTCCAAAAAATGTCTTGCACATCTTCCCACCAAGACCAATGTTTGTGCCACATTTCATGAGCTTCAGTCGAATACAGAGGAAGTAGTTCAATCCGCAAGATCTTTCCTTGATCTTCTGCCATTTATATGCCGTTACCATGGCAACGCAGCTTCCGACACATCCGAAAAATATGTCTTCCACATCTTCCCACCAAGATCAAGGTGTGTGCCACATTTCATAAGCTTTGGTCAAAAAACTGAGGAAGTACAGTTAGTTAAATCCGCAAGATCTTTCCTTGACCTTCTGCCATTAATATGCCGTTACCATGGCAACATACTTTCGGGTACTGTCAAAAAATGCGTCTTGCACATCTACAACCAAAGGCACACATCTGTACTAAGTTTCATGGAAATTGGGCAAAAACTGAGGAAGTAGTTTGCAACACAAAATTTTCCATCATTTTGGCTCATAATATGTGAGCTGTTACCATGGCAACATACTTTTTGTCACTGTCAAGAAATGTGTCATGCTGACCTATATCCTAAGACAAACATTCAATATGAATTCCATGAGAATTGGAAGAACACTGATGAAGCAGTTTTGCCATGAAGCATTTTGCCCTATATTTTATCAATAACATGCCGTTACCATGGCAACGCACTTTTTGCCACTGCGGAAATATGTGTCTTGCACATTAACATATTCAGATGAACATCTGTACCTAATTTCATACAAATTGATCAAAAACTGTGGGAGGAGTTCGCGACGCAAGATTTGTACCCATTTTTGTCCATAATATGCCGTTACCATGGCAACGTACTTTTGGGTAGGGTCAAAAAATACGTCTTGCACATCTACAACCCAAGGCACACATCTGTGCCAAGTTTTATGGGAATCGGTTGAAAACTGAGGAAGTAGTTCGCGACGCAAGATTTGCAACGGACCAACCGCCCGACCGCCCGACCGTCCGCTGATTCCTATATACCCCTTCAAACTTCGTTTGGCGGGGGTATAAATATCGCAGACGAACTTGCGTGGCCTCGCTTCAGCTCCCCGCGGTAAATCGCGTTATTAGGATCGACCGCTGTTTTTGCATTGACAATGCACGCAAACCGAGTTGTATTGAACACCGTGTTGTACAAAGCTTTTTAGAAGCCGTTTAGAAACTTCCATAGACATTACATTGTGCTGTCATTACGATTCGGTGAAAATATTCATTCAAAATTTTGTCCTTGATTAAAACCATTATGGCATTAATGAACAGTGAATTATCGCGTTTTCCCACACCATCCTCATCTAGCATTCAAAGCCAATCCATTTTTATGTGCTTTGCGCGCGAGAAGTGTGTACTAAGTGTTCAGTGCGCGAATTATACACGGTCGGTTTAAAAGAAGGTGGTCGATATGTATAGTAGGGCTACCATATATTATACAAATGATGCACAGGATAGAGTGCGTTAGTGTAGGCGTAGTGCACTCGAGGGTATTTACAATTGTGAAACATGCACGAGGCGAAGCCGAGTGCATGTTGCACTACATTGTAAATACCCGAGAGTGAGCTACGCCTACACTAACGCCACGAAATAATCCTGTGCATCATTTGTTTTATAAAATGGGTCGAAAATTCGAAAACTAACATCATTTTTCAGCGTTTTTCACGTACCTTTGTGGGTCAAGACGTCCGAAGATGTTCGTCCCAAACTTTTACGCACGTCGCACTCGCGGAAGTCCCGCACATACAGTATAAGTATAATGGGGGGTTGGGTTTCCGGACACCCGCATGAAAACTTACTTATTTTACATAGAATATGCACCCTTTACCTTAAAGACTTGATATAGACTCCTCATATAGGCCTACTAGACAACATACTCTGAAAACGGCGTGAGAATTAACCTGCTAAATCGTTGGATTTGCTCTTCAAAGTGACTCCATGTACGCGTCCGGTCCCATAACGCTTGGTCTACTGTACTGTACAAAGTGTACGTATAGTACAGTATACGTACGTACGCGTACGCCACATATGTTATGCACAAGGGAAGACAGGCCGGCCGGCCGGCAGCCCGAACTAGAAGTTGTTTACAGGATTGACAGCGCGTACGCGTATGCATGCAATTCATCAAAGGAGCCGCCGCGCGCACAGACGATCGGCAATCTACCATAGGATTACAGGCAGTGCAATTGTACTGAAGTAAAGGAAGGAGGTGTGTCTCATTTCAGCGCTTCCTATTGGCTACATTCTTGAACCCATTTTATAATGATTGTTTGCTTAAATTCTTTATAGTGATTTTCTAAAGATGATAGTTCTCTCTACTCTGTTTTGTTGTACATCGTAATCAATATTCTGTTCCACAGCACCATGACTACTCGAGAATCATTTTAGGTAGAATGAGCAATTATGGGAGTCTCTCTATAGAGACTCCAAGAGTCCTAGTGTTTTATAGTTTATACACTATTATTATTAAATATTAATTATCATGATTATTATCGTCTTTTTGTTAAGTGTTTGAATAATTAATATGCCTAAGGTTAGATGCTCGCACTCTGTACTCATCATAGCAGTATCACAAATAGCTAGAATCAACACAAAGCAAGACTACGGTCCTGAACAGTATAACATTAACAAGTGTGTATGTATCAGAACCCAACAAGTTAAAATGGAGGAGGGAGCCAGATTCTTACACAACATCCATGATGATGATGATGCAGCAGGATGTGACCTGTCTACGCCGAAGCAAATTGATGTTGGAGATGACAAAGTCCAAAGAAAGGTAGGGGCCTAATCAGACACAAGTCGAATTCTGTAACCTGTGGCAGGGTCACAATTTTGACAGCGATGTTCAGACAGCGATGTTGTCCCCTTGGTGGCAAAGCACATCCATCTCCAATCGTACAGAGTTCGATCATACAGGTGACTACCTTTGTGATGCGCAGGCCTGCGCCCCCGGGGCCGCCCCGAGTGAGCCGTCGTCCGCACGGGTGTGCCGCCGGCGCTGTAGTTTAATTTAATCGATACTTTGCTTGCTTCCCGTATGGCGTAGAAGTCTATGACATGACGGAGCCAGCAGAATGGTGATTAACGTTACACATTCTCAAGATCTCTGTGCTGAGATGCAGTCTTTGGATTTTATGTTAGTATCGCACCTGTCATGTCTCACGTTTGTGTGTATACCGTGTTAAACGCGTAGTGCAGTGCAATAAATACAGTTATGCCACTACAAGTATTTTTGTGATTCATGCGCTCTGTTTATGAGGCATTTTCATAGAGGGCGCTGCACAACCACTGCACTGCACATGAACACTGCACATTCAGAGAGCACTGCACAGAGCTAGTTCCTTTTGACGAGAAATCTTACTCGAAATTATTTGCTTTTAAAAACAGAATAGATATCATACAAACGACAAAATTACACAAAATCAATACAACATTGTAATCAACGACTAATGTTATGAAGTGAAATGCAATAAATGTTATGTCTTTTATGATCAACATAATCAAGTGTAGATGGATATGAAGGGGACTGCAAAAAAGCAGAGCTTGTATATAGTTTGCAGTCTCCTCATAAACAGTAGCTATATATAGCGACTAATAATAGTAATAATAGCTATAGTATAACTAATGAACTAACTATGAACTAACAAAAATGGGCAAATTGCCACAAGAAAAGGAAGAAAAGACGCACAAAAAACTCACAAATAAACACAGGACAGCTCTAGTTAGCGTGGTAGGAATAACAGAAAGAGCCTGAAGAGTACAGGAAAAAGGGGTGAAAATGGAAGAGGAGTTGAAGGGTCAAAACCAACGAAGGCCTAAGCGAGGCATGCATTAGATTCATGGGCTCATGACAACCAGGTATAGAGAGAAGATTGCATAAAAGAAGTAAACGCTAATGATACAAAAAAGAAAATAGAATTTGGTATACAAGAGCGTACCTAATTCTATCTGCTATAAGGAATTTCTGAAAAAAGGTGAAAATATATTTTTCAATAGAATTCCAAAATCTTAGGGCCAGAGAGAGAAAATGATATATAGATTTGGCCAAAAAAAAAGAAAAGAAATGGTCTTAGTCAAAGGCTGGCAAGATTTATTGGATTGCCTGGTAGGATATGAATGGACAGTTTTGTTTTAGCGAACATGGAATCCGTTTACAAGAGGGAGAGAATGATTACTGAATTTGAGCATAAATTGGCCAAAGTTCAAGCGATAATTATATACAAATCATTGATCTTTGAAATGCTATTTTCATGAAATAGAACATCAGTAGGCCTATATGGCATCTCCATGATTCGTTACAAATAATAAGAAGGGGTTTTTCTGTAATATGTACTCGTGATTATTTTTTCTATTTGTTATGAAGAATACATGTTTTTTCAGGAGAGTATGCCAAAGTGTAAGTAAGGTTATACAAAGTAGACTGTAGAGTACATTTGTATTATAACATTAAAAGAACATTTTCAGGAAGACGAAATTTGACTTTATTTATATAACACCAATATTTTCAATGTGTATAGATTCCAAGTAAATCTATCATGAAAAATAAAACCTAGAAATTTAATTGAAGCAACTTCTTTTATAACTGTGACATTCAGGAAGATGTTAATTGATAAATTTTCCCAAGAATACCATCAGAATTATTTGGTGATAATAGTTGGAATTTGACAGATTGTGAATATATATACTCAGAAAAAAATTGTACGAAGTGGGTTTCTATAATAATCATGTATATAACTGAAAGATATAATGCAAATGTTTGGTAATGATAGATTTTAAAACTAAATGGTCTTGAAAATATGCCCGTACAACGTACAGTACTATTCTGCTAAACGGCACTAGTTACGTATGTTTGTATTTATTTTGTACCAGAACTATAGTCCTATTTGAAATTACTTTTGTCTACTCTCACCGGCTTATTTTTGGACTCTGACAAATAAGTGACAATATTTGCTCGTGTTGACTCCAAGAACATTCATTCAGTAATTCACTCTTGTATCACAAATTTCTTGGCAAACTTTCAACACGCAATCACACATACAGTATGCCAAGTCATCTACTCGCTCATCATTGCTCGTCGTCTCGCTCTCCTAACACTGATGTAGCAAACTGCGCTTCTCTCACTCCCTCTCTCTCTCTCATTTTCATTTTTAATTTCACTTTCTCAAGCATATTCCACTCTAAGTGGATCTCATGGTGCAATTTATCAATCATGGGAATTAATATAAATTATCCTGCTGTAATCTTATAAGGTTTAAGCTGTCAAGACTTGGATAATTTGGGTTGTGAAATGATAAGAGGGAAGTGAAGTGATGAAAGGAAAATAACTTTAATAGATGGTATCACAATGACTAAAACCAATGAGTCTCCTTTAAGTCACTTGATGGAAGCAACATGTAGTACCAATCGCAACCCTTGTTCATACGAATTTTGCTTCAAATCAGTATTTTGAATATGGCAAGTGCTTCCAAATACCTTTGAAAGTAAAGGGACGATTACCGATATCAGAGAGGTATTGCGGAAAAAAGGTAGAAAAAAGAAGAAGACAGAATACAAGTATTGGTTGCATGGAAAGCAATGGAAATCTGTCTGCAGGTAATAGCATATTTAAATTAAATCACAATGTAGGCCTACACGTAAACAAGAAAGCACTTTTTTGCTTCTGTGAAATTCCCCTCTCTTTCATGTATCTTTTCGCCAGCATGTTCAGGTGGTATTGATACGGTTAATAGGTCATCAACTTCCCCATCCTTCACCCCTCAATGTAGTGTATATTCAATGCACAGAACACACACACAAACATATGAAGAGTTTGTTCGCAAAAACTGATAGTCCATATTTGCCAAATGGAGATATTTGCGATTAAAGGTCAAGAAAAATAAAGAGAATAATAAGAATTGCTTTGCTTCTTTTGACCATAACTTCAAAAATGTACCTTTATATGTAGTGACCAATATATCATTATTATAACAGTATTATTTTGTACCTTATGACAGAGACGGTACTTCAAAATCTTTAAAAATGGACTTAATCGGTTTTTGCGAACAAACTCTTCATATACATACACCTATCAAAATCCACATGGTAACAGCCATAGAAAAACTATGATGCTGCTTTCATTTGTACATGAACCCACAGGCATCTTGGTTAGCAGATATGTGTCAAAAGGCGCTTACATTACAAAGTTATTGTTAATTGAAAAACAAAATAGATATGAAACAAGGAAGATATACAGTTTAGGAAAAGGTATTATCCATTACAAAAATATGTACAAATATAGACAGTGCACATATATTCATCTCAGTAAAGCATAGATGTATGACCATTGTAATGAAGAGTGTCAAGGATAGTGAAGTTGTGGTAAGACAATATGGGAAATGAGATTAGTTTGTTTAATCAGTCTGATCACTATATATTGCAAATGGTGACCCAGTGGAGATGATGGGCATTACATATTTGTCTACATTAACAATAATAGGTATCATAATAGTCAAACACAATAAATTGCAACATACAGTCCATTTATTGCATGTTTATGTATATACAAATCATCATGCATTTATTCATCTAGATTTACAAAATAATGTAGGGGAAAGATACAAGTTGAGACAACCTAACCATACGAATAATTTATTTTAAGTAGAGAATTAATGTCATGTCCTACAAATGAGCACTGTTTCAAATGCTCTTTTTGGGAACTCTCTCCAAACTGCCTGGGGATATTTTTCATGTGTGATGGATATCCATTACACTTGCAATGGTGTGGACTGTACACAAAGAACTTTTTTTTTTTTAGTGGTCTTTGTAGCAATTGCATACTATAGTATATGCATAAAAAAAGGCTCTTTCAATATGTTTTACGCACATTGACTACTAGCTACAACAACAAAATAATTGCCTGCAAAGTCTTCCTGATAAAAGTGCAAGAGGAAGTATAGTGTAGAGGCTGTCAATATCAACAATAGCCTTTGGCCTTCATATATGACCACGTTGCTGCAGCTACTGTATACCCCTTAGAATAAGCGAGTCATCAAAGACTGAGTGACACACTAACGATCTGGTTATGTTTACATGCAGTCCATGTGATTAAGTGCTCCATGATGAAGAATAAATCCCAATTCATGTAATTCAACATTTAGAAGTGCAGTATTTTCGTCAAATTATTGATGGCCTGGATTTCTGGATACTCTGTGTTGTTATCTGTCATATTCCTTGTGTCATTTCATTCAAAACATGGCCATACTGTTGACCTGATCCATGATAATAATACATGTACTAGTCCGCTGAGGATGTAATGACACAAAGGGTTCCAAAAAATATGCAAGGAAGACTGAAAAATCGGACATGTATTTCACAATATTTTCATACTGAATTGAATAAAGTCCTATAACTGAGAACAGATACCCATGACACATACATCTGTATTAAAGGGATCGTATAGTTTTGGTTGAGACCTAATTTCAGGTTTCTAACATTTTTTGGTGAGATAATGAGAAACCTCTACTGGAATATGAAAGTGCATGTAATTCTATGAGGAATTCAATGTTTACTTGATGAAAATTGGCTTTGAAATGGTTGAGATATCCAAAAAAGAGTGATTCTAATAAAGTGTGGAGCCCACACTTCATTATGATCGCTCTGTTTACTTTGTTTTTGGATGTTTTAGTCATTCCAAACCCGATTT